>NC_045546.1:59765787-59968287 GCF_009769535.1 Thamnophis elegans | reverse complement strand
TAAAGAAACTAAGAAGTAGATTTCTGGCCAGGAAAAATCTGTAATGAGAAACTGGATGAGCTTCTATTTTCACAGTCTAATGTCTGCTTGGTTAAACTATGCAAAAATTAGCTGGTACAGACATGGCCTTAGAAAAACAAGGTAAAAATTAAAAAAAAAGTATGACAGGTAAAGAAAAAGAAATATTTATGCAAATTATGTTCTAAAACGAAAAACAAAGAGGCATATGCTAAACATGTAGAGACGAAACATACTGCATTTAAGACTTCCTCAAATTTGCCCAAATGCTATTACACTACATTCAATTACACTAGTATTTCATTGTAACAAGGCTTACCTCATTAATGCCTGGGGTAATTGTAGGTGCAGCAATAAAAACAACAAAAGGAGCAAACTCTGCAGTTCTCAGGACCTTCAAGGCCTAAGTGAGTATAACATAGAATGATATAAACTTTAATATAAAGTAACACAGATATTCTTGTCCCCACTTCTAGTTCATATTGACCCATAAATCCTCTGACACCTTTTTATTTGGCAAAGCAAAGAAAAAAAAATGTTTTTCTTCATGTAAAAGACAATTGGAAAGAGCATTTTCTAGCAGGCTAACATTTTTTCATTATACCCAATAGGAAGGAAAATATTTTCTTTGTCCGATAAAATAGGCACATGAATATTATATCTACCTGAGGCTCTACATCAAGTATTGCAATTAATCCCTGTTCATGGATCTTCCGTATTGTTTCCAGTTTTGTCCCATACATTGCATCTTCATGGCTACCATATTCCAAATATTCATTGTTGGAAATGTCCTGCATCATTTGGTCATGTGATACAAAGTAATAATTCTTTCCATTCTCTTCATCTTTCTTTGGTGGCCTGGTTGTATCTACAGTTACAAAAGTTAGGCACAACAAACCCAGACTTATTTTACATTCATCTATACTAATAAAAATACATAGTGGGTATGTAGGAATTATTATAGGTAATAGTTTAGGTATTAATTTCATTCATTCATTTGAAAACACTATCAAATATTAATTTCTGCATTTGAATTTTTGTCTAAATCAATGAAAACAATTAAAACTGTGATAGTTTTATTTTTTGAAAAAAATAAAAAAAGATTGAGAGATTTCTAAAAAACGGCTTCCTTTCTATGAGCATAATCATGATTTATTTAGTTTGGCCACCCTAGTGAACTCCTAATGGCTCTGAGCTGTTAACAATCTATCTTACAAAATTTTTACTTACGTGGAATAGGATATGCAAATCGGTCTGGATGTTTTGTAATTAGTGTATTTTTAATATGTCTTCTCCCAACACCATGTGCTCCTAACATGAAAAAAATGATATTATTACAAAGAACTAACAATATAATATAGTTATATTATATCATTACTACAGGCTCAACATTAAAGTTACCTAATAAAACAAGTGTTTTCCTTTTGAATGCAGGCAATTTTACCACTTCTTCATAGGTGACAAGATCTAATTGATCGAACACTGTAACAGGAGAAAAAACAACAGATATAGAGGAAAAATGTCTGATATTTTTCTATTTTTTATTTTTCAAGGATTTTTATTACATTTTCACTAAATATTTTACTTAACAAGAATATATTACAAATTACATGCTCAAAAATTTGTGGGTGACATCATGCAAATAGGCACACTGCTAGTATCAGCACTTCTGAAAATTTCTAAGACTCTCATTAGAAATTATTTTAAGGAATGATAAACTAATAGACATGTCATAACATCTATTTAAAGATTTAAATATATTTTATTAGCTTATAAAAATGAATTAAAATCTGCCTGATAACAGTTTTATTGTAGTCTGTGTGTATTAGCATTATGCTCAATTAAAAACACCCCAAGTATAATTATCAGAGTACCATGAATATAGTTGTCTTTGCAATTTAATATTTTATATTAGCATGCTCTTGTGAATTTGGATAGTGATGGACAAAAAAAAAGGCTTTACTGCAAATTATAAAGCAACCATTTTAACAGAATCAATATGGAAAAGATTTCCTCAATTGTCTTTATGCAATGGTCAATTATTTGAGAATCTCAATGCATTGTCAACTGCAATAGTTTAGTAAATCATATTAAAAATACTCTTTCCTCTCTATGCCAAGTAATGAAATTATTTGTATTATAATAATGTAATGACATATCTGAGTTTCTTATGCAATGTAAGAGTGAATAAACTATTTTATTAAACGTTGTACCAGAAAAATGATCTTCAAAAAGACAGAAAGGGAAACAGGGAAGGAATTAGTATACCAACAATACAGTACTGTAATTACAATACAAACTGTATATTACAATACAGTTTTATATTTAATAGAGATTAAGAAGTCAGTCATCCAAACATTTGATTGGGCATATCTTCCTGAAATTCTGCCAAGATACGTATTTCATGTATTGGTGGAATATTTTACTATCTTCTGGTTTAGCAAATTTGACATTTAAGTTGTGTTATAAATCTTTATGTTATAAATCTACCTATTTATAATATAAATCATATAGCCATTATGATCTGAGTCTCTCCTGACAGTAAATATGGACATACATATGTTAATAAATCAAGATTAATAGCTACTATTGCTAATAAAAAAATTATATTAACTTCCATTAATTTCTATTTTTTGAGCTATATTATTTTTCTCAGAACTAAAATAAGGTTTAACTACATTTTCATTTTCTACTTAAAGTAATCTTATTTAATATAGTTTTTGAAAAACATAAAACCCTAATCATTTCCTTAAGGAAAAATCTAGGTTGTATTTCCATGCTCATCAAATTTACAAAATGTATTATGTACTAGATGAAAACTGGTTGGAATTTAAATTTTTGGTATTTTTCAAGGCCACCTCTTAATAGTTAAAAACATAACATATAGTGAGAGAGCCTCAATACAAACAAGCAGAAAAAAACCAAATCACGTTAAATATTAATTCAGGTTTCTAGACAGAATTAAAAAAATGTACACATATTAGAGGAATACAGGGACACATTTACAACCTTTTAAACATTTCTACAGTTCTATGTAATAAATAAAAGGAGTTATTGAAGGGAAATAGTACGAAGCAAATAAAAAGGCATTGTCACTTGACAGGTTACTTACATGCACAGAGGCCATTGGGATTAAGACAGCATGAAAAATGGACAGGGGTCATTGAAATATGGCTCATAATATTAGTAAAATAAAAAGCATATGCACAAAATAAACTTCACCATGCAATATTTTAAACACAATGCAAATAAATCACTTTAAATGATAAGCATGTTTTTAAAACAATTCTTTTTTTTGTAAATTGCTTTTAATTACATTAAAGGAAACATTTTATGCTTGTCTTAAACTTGTGACATCAGAAAAATTTACTTCATAATTCCAAAATAATGTTGAGGTAATATGTAGTATTATTTAGCCATGATTTAATAAGTCATTTGCAAGATTTCTAAAATAATTAAGAATAAAAAAGAAAGAAAACAGAGATATTTGGGAGGAAGTTGGAAATAGTATATTTTATATTTTTATTGTCTAAATACATGAAGAAATAAAACTTCACTGCACTACAATATACATTTAAAAAAATCTTTTAAATCAGCATTTATATATGCGGAAGATTTTTAAGGAATGGATTATTAAGAAAGTAGCAAATCTCTTTTCTATTTCTCTCTCTCAATTTTTTTTCTAGCTGAACTACAAGATTCAGAAAAACTAAATACTGAATGGGAAAAAATAGGATATATATATTATTTTTTAAAATGCAATCATTTAAATTAAAAAAAAAACCCTTTGTTTTCTAATCAGTAAACTGTAAATCTATGGTAATAAACTGAGCCATAGTATTCCACAGATGCTATTTGTACCAGAGGTTTGCTATTTTCATCAGAATGACAAAGGTTGTAGCTTGTTAACATATGTGTGCTAAAGTCATAATGCACATCATTATGGTGGGTTGCTCCCGGTTCAGCTGAACTGGTAGTGGAATTCAGGCCTGGTTTGCTTGCCACACCTTTGAACTGGTTCCCTTGCCGCCACCGGGGAGTCGCCATTTTGTTTTTAGTGACTGCGCGTGTGCAGTTCACTGTAAATTGTTCTGCACATGCATTAAGAACAATTTACATTGAATAGTGCACACGTGCACGGGGGTTGCAAACTGATAATAAAACTGGCAGCAACCTAGCCGTAATGCACATTCAAAAGGTGCACCCAGGAAACAACTGAGATCCAGTGCAATAGTGGTGTAACTCAGGCGAACTGTGAGGTACCTAGAACTATATGCTGCTGCAATCTGAATCAGTTGCTTCTTCTCAATGGCCATCAATGGTTCTCCATATAGACCACACTGCAATAAGCAAACTGGAAGATGACTAAGTCATGGTGATTGTGAATAAGGTCTCCTGGTCTAAAAATGGGCACAACTGGTGCACAACATGACTTTATGCAAAGACCCAACTCTTCAAAAGCAGCAGAAGCTACAAATCCAGGATGATTCTTAAATAGTCACCAATTCTGTCCCGAGACTGTTACCCTGTCCAGAGTCAGAAATGTCAAACTTCCAGACCCTGGAAGACAAAAACCTATAGCCATTCCATCTTGCTAGGGTTGAATTGCAGCCAGCTTCTCCCTATCCAGGCTGGGGATGGACCATGTTAAACAGACAGGACTAGTTATTTGCCTGGTCGTAATATAAGAGATAGAGAAGAACATGATATGAGAATTTGATTATAAATGGACTTATTTTGGTTATGAATGACTGCTTATGTGGAATTAAATGGAATATTTGTATTTTATAAACTATATTATAAATCTATGTATCAATATCACTTCCCAGATTAAAATAAAATGAGCATTTTAGGAATGATAGTGTATGGAAGAAGCACTATTAAATCTGTATGATTTTACTGAACAAATATAAATTATAATTCAATCATTCATCATCTCAATGCAATAATCAATGGGCTTTATTAACAAACAATATCCTATGCAAACAGGATGCATTTTTATAGCAAGATATTTGAAGATTTAAAATATTTAAGAATATTAAACTCTACTTGGTCTTAAATTTCACATTTAAAGCACTTTTTAGTCCTTCTGGAATGAATTAGGCTGCTTTTTTCATTAAAATATGTAATAATAATTTATTTCTGCCTTCCATTTAGTCTTGTCCCTGGACAAGTCACTACAGTTTCCTTGGCAAGATTTTTTTTAAAGAAATGGTCTGCCATTGACTCCTTCCTAGAGCTAAGAAAAATGAATAATCCCAGGTCACTAGTTGGCTTTGTGCACAAGGCAAAATTAGAACTCATAGTCACCTAGTTTCTAGTCTGATGCCTTGACCACTAGCCTAAACTGAGCAATTATAATTCTAAGGAAATTATTGGAAACTTCTATTAAGTTTGATGAGAATAAATATGCTTAAAACTCCATTGCAAGTGGATTTTCACTCATATAGACAGTATTTAACTTTATACTAGTGACAAAAGAAGCAAATTTTATTTTACACATTAAAATGCATCTCAATTTCTTGATGAAATGAAAAAAGTATAACATTCTAAAAATATGCTATTATATTCCATAAATCTGATTTATTGTATCTAGGATCTGGATCCATTAAGCCAAAATACATATGGTCAATAAATAAACTAAGGTTTGCTTAGTGGGCAATAAACAAATTTGACACTATGGCTTCTTATTGACCTATTAGCTTATTGATTTATTAGCAACTATCATATGCATATGAAGACATATTTCTTGAGTTTGTGCCATAAAGGGACAAGGTAAGAGGAATAGCAACACTATTAAAAAACACTAATTATGATTGGGTTAAACAACCCATTAATACTTTACTCCCTTGAAAAACTGAACCTAAATTGTTTTAGTTTGTTCAAATTTAATTAAATTAAATTATAAAAATCTATCATGGTTATGTGAGAAAACAGCCAGTATGCTGATGAGATATTTTATATTTTTATGATTTTTCACATTCTCCAAATTTCACATTCTCCAAATTTACCATATATTTTAATACATTATTTTGTAGTACCCACACACCGTGTGACATTTAGAAAATTTGGGACAAGTCCATCCATAAATTCATTAATCTTGTCTATGTGTAGGAAGATATTATTTGTAACATACAGAAATAACACGATAAAGTCCTTAAATAGCCTAATAGAAATGTTATTTACATTTTGATGTATGCTAGAGTATATCCTGTACAGGAAAAAAAAAAAGGATAAAATCATCACCATCAGTATTCAGAAAGATATTACTAATACAATTAGCTTAAAAGAGTGCTCAAGATTAATTTCAGTGATAATTTTATTTAAATTGCTTGGTATCGTGTGTGTGTGTGTGTGTGTGTGTGTCTATGACCGTGTTCCCCTTTGTGAGTGCTGTGGTGGCCCTGAAGCAGGATGGTGAAGTGAGGGGGAGACCGCCTCTTCCTCCTTTGCACCCCAAACCCCATCTTCCCTGGCTGCAGAGCCCCCGGTCTGCACCTCTCTCACTGGAGCAAGATGTGCAAACTCAAATGTTACATGCGGAGGTCTCCCGGTGTAAGCGTGGCTGCTTTTCCTGATTGTGGCCACAAAAGCAGCAGGCCAAGCGACGTGTGCCATGCGTCACGCGTTCTCCTTACCTAACAGTGATGGTCGCAGCAGGCAATTCCATCCATGGAGCAGCTGCCTTGCAGGTGCTGCTCCGGATGCTGCCTCCAGCAAGTGCGGTTGCTTTTGCAACCGATTGTGGCCGCAAAACCAGCAGGAGGCCAAGTGATGCGCCTTCACATGCCTTGCACTGGCTTTCCGAAGAATAATGTAGCAGTAGCTATCCACTTTTTTTTTACTGTTATTTCGTCCTGACCCACGTGGCCCAGTACGGTGTTAAAAATTAACATTTCAGAAATGGAGGCTCCGGAGACATGGAAGGAGCATTTTTGGATGTGAGTCTATGCAGGGCTCCCACCCATCCACATATAACTTTCTGAAACAGTTTTCCTCACCCTGCCCGCATCTCAAGCAAAATCAAACCGTGATGGGAGGGGGGATTTTCCTGTGAGTATGGTGTTAAAAGTTAACATTTCACATATGTTACATGTAGAGGTCTCTTTCAGAAAGTGATCTGCGGGTGAGGGGTGGGGGATTTTTCTGATCGCCCTTTCAAAGAGGAGCTCTGCACTGATGCACATCCAAAAATACTCCTTTCATGGCTTTGGAGCCTCCAGTCTTGCAATCCTGTGCAGGGAAGGCAGAAGTTTGCTCCGAAGCTACAGCAGAGAAGTGCAAAAGAAGACCTCCACAGGTATGGTAACATTTCTGAAATGTTAACTTTTAACACTGTACTGGGCCATGTCGGTCAGGATGAAATAACAGTAAAAAAATTGTGCATAGCTGCTGCTACAGTACCCTTCAGGAAGGCAGCGAGAGATGCAAAGCACTTGGCCTCCTGCTGCTTTTGCAGCCACAATTGGCTGCAAAAGCGGCCACGCTCGCTGGAGGAGGCGGCCAGAGTGACACCCTTGAGGTAGCTGTTCCATGGATGGAATTGCCTGCTGCTACCGTCAGTGTTAGGTAAGGAGGGTGTGAGGCACATGGGATGTGTTGCTTGGCTTGCTGATGCTTTTTCAGGCACAATCGACTGAAAAGCGGCCACACTTACTGGAGGCAGTGGTCAGAGGAGCATCTGTTTCATGGATGGTGGGATGGCTGCAGAGACCCTTTGGGAAGCTAATGCGAGATGTGAGGGCCGCTTGCTCTTCCCCCCACCTCAAACGGGTACATGGGGGAAAAAATAAGACCTCCCCCAAAATAATTCAGTATTCAGTGTACAGTGTATTGAGAGAGTATTTTAAGGCTTCTTTTCATCCCAAAGTCAACTTTATTTAAAGGGACTCTTTTGGGAGGTCAAAAGAAAATAATACCGGATCTTAAACATGGTGTGTGTGTAGTACAGTAGTTAACATTATACTTATTACATATATCTATATATTAACTACTGTATACATATACACATATATATGGAATTGAGAAAGATCATTTCTACTTCTAGATTTCAGAATTTAAATGAAAAGTTATGCAAGGCATATGAGCACTTGAATTATAACACCTACAAATGTCTTGACTAAGCAGCACAGTATAATGTTAACCACAGTAACAATTTAAGTGGTACACTGTGGTATTTTTTATTTAATATGAGATATTTAACTGGTTTGCAATTATTATTTTCTTTTATGAGCTTCTACAATATAGCAAATAAAAGTTGCCAATAGTTGAGACAAAATACAAATTATTAAAAATTGCTTATTAGTAAGCTTTTGGGATCAATTCAAACAGTTATTATCTTGAAAGCGTTTTACAATACAGCACTGGAATATTCCATATAATGCCTTGCCAGTAACAAATAACAATAAAAAAGAATATACTGTATATAGCTCAGGGTTGAACTGTGGAGTCCTTGATGTTCTCTGAGCTTGGTTGTTTGCTTACAAACATTTTGTTACAAGGTAATGAAGGTAGGTTATATCTTCAGTGTTACAAGGGAGTGGGATTTGCTCTCTGTTTATATATAGTAACTTGCCTGTAAGTGTTGGTGAAGGTTTTGTTTTTTTCCTTGACAATTCCTTAATTAGGTTATTGCTTACTGTTTGTCTCAGTGGTTCCCCACTAATGTCTCGAGAAAATTAAAAAAAAAATTAAATTAAAGAATAATAATAATAATAAAAAACAAATTTACCAAAAAGTGGTGGATCATTCAATCCACTACAGCACAATACAAATTACGAAAAGGATAAAACTGCTGTACATCAAAAACATTGCTGAAACGAGAGAGGAGGAGCCAATGTTGTGACGATATGGTTGTGTGGTGTCAATGCTCTGAGACCACAGCCAACACTTTTGCTGCTGGGTGGTCCAAACGGACCTAAACCACCCTGAAGAGATGGTGTACAGGAAGAATACATCTTGCTGATCTCGGGGATATCGCAAAATCCCTGAAAGAAGCAAGAGAAGTTCTTCAAGCCGGCGACAAAAAATCCAGCCAAGGCTGACAAGGTCAGGGCGGCTCCAAAATGGAAAGATACGGAAAGAGAAAGTGTTTCCAGCTGGTGAGGAATTTTTATTGTCTTAAAAAAAGAGACTGCCTATAAAAACTTAAAAATCAATTTAAATTGAAGAATAGAAGAATCAAGCGGCGGAATTAAATTTGGAATGGTTTTGGACAGTGGTTATCTTACTTTTTAAATGTTATTTTCATGGATTGAATCTATGCAAACCTTTTGAAACGTATGGATTAAGTTTTCTTCTACCTTCTCCTTGTGACTCTGTAATTCTATATACTAAAGTTTTCCTCTTTTATTGCTGTGGGCATTTTTCTAATTCATTTAAAGATTGGACCTCTTTTTCTAACTTCAAATGCAAAAAAGATACAAAAAGAAACTCTTTAACAGTGTTTCAGCTCAGAGGCTGGGATGTTTTGTTGATCAGAGCTTTGTGTATTCAAAACGGAACGTTTTTCTTTTCACTGATTGTTTTGACTTGGCACCACAAGGTTTTACTGTTTGGCTATAGAGTGATAAGAAGGGAAACACACAGATGTCCCTTTGACGTATATTTTCAATCAGAGAAAAGTGAAAACAACGTTCTTTGTGAATCTATGCTTTAATTTTATTAACCTTCCAAGCTAGAGCAGCTGTGTTTGCTAGAATGGCACAATGTCAAGAGAAAACAGAGGTCTTAACTTTGCAAAATATATTTTCAGACCTACAGAAATTATCAAATATAGTAGAGAAAAAACTGCAATACCTAGAGCACATAACAAGAAAATATAATGAAAAAATTGAGGATGTTCATCAAATGCAAAACAGAGTGATTGAAACTCAAAAAACCGAAGTGGAAAATGAATGTAAAGAGACTAAACCTGCTGATATCTATGGCACTTGGTTTGTTCCTGAAAATGGAAAGAATGGAATAATGAAAGAGAAATTAAATGGAGAGGAAATCTATTCCAAAGGTCAAGATATAGAAGAAGATAAAATTAAAGAATCTATGGACTTAAAGAAAGAAATTCTATTAGCAAAAGCATTGCTAACACTGCTGACAATCACAGACAAGCTGAATCAGGAAACAGAAAGAGAGCATCAAGATTATATGAGAGATCTTATAAGCAAGGAGTTACTAAGAGAAGTCCATACAAAGCTGAAGATGATTAGAGGATTGGTATCACAGCTCCTTCACTTAATAACCAAGAAAGAAACCACTCAACTCCATTTTGCAGAATTAAGAGTACTTTTACTGATTATAAGTAACTAGGAACTAAGCAAAGCTGGATCTGAGCAAAAGGTGTGAAAGCATTAGATATCAATACATGATTCATTCCCCTCCCCTTGGTACCCCAGTCCATAGTCCAATCATATATCTCCACAGCTGTCAGGTGGGAGACAACTTCAAAAATCATCATCAGGTTGGTATGCCGGACAGTTGGCCTTGGCGGGAAACTCCCCTCCTTCCACATGCACAAACAAATGGTGAGAACAACTCCCAATTAACAGTCCTCCTGCACAGATTATTTCCCTCACCCAAATACCATGCCTTCCCCCCCGTTTCAATGGCAGCCGAAAAGCAGGCAGCAAAACAGAGGCTGACATCCGGCCCTCCTCCAGAAAAAAGGACGATCACTCCTGCAGAAACGAAAGAACACAGAAAACCAGACGAACAACATAACATAGAAGAAAAAGGGACGGAGAAAGAAAAGAGAAATCATTCGAGTTCAAGGCTTGTCTGGGTAGGCAGAGTAGAATTTACGGAGAAGTTGAGGAGCCCGCACATGGGACTTATCGACCCATTCAGCATGAGATGGAGGGAAATGCTTCCATGCCACAAGATATTGAACACAGTTTCTAAGTTTCCTAGAGTCCAAAATTTCTTGGACTTCAAAATGCTGTTCACCCTCAATCAGGAGTGGGGCAGGTGGAGCTGCCAAAGGACCCTGCAACGGAGAAATGCGTTCCGGCTTCAGGAGATTGACATGAAATACCGGGTAGACACGGTTGAGGTATTTAGGCAGTTCCAGATGTACTGACACAGGATTGATCACCTTGACAATTGGGAACGGGCCAACATATTTCGGGCCCAATTTCTTAGACTTCTGAGAGAGATTTGGTGGATAAATAAACACGATCACTGACTTTATATTCCCTCGCCTTCGCCCTCTTTTTATCCGCTTGTTTCTTATGTGCCTGATGTGCTGCATCCAGCACCCGGTAAGCTAAAGGCCACATTTCACGGAGTTGGTCGCTCCACTCAGAAAGGAACAGCACTTATGGTTTCTTCCGAGGTATTTCGGGGATAGGCACAAAATCATGTCCGTAAACCACCCTGAAGGGCGTAAATCCCGTGGTGCTGTGCACCGAGTTGTTATACGCGACCTCAGCATGAAGTAACAATTCCACCCAATTATCCTGCTGGTAATTGATGAAACACCAGAGATACTGTTCTAGTACAGAATTAGTCCTCTCACAGGCCCCATTAGTTTGAGGGTGGTGGGTGGAGCTTAAGCCCTGGGCAGAGCCTATTAGCTTCAAAAATTCTTTCCAAAACAAGGAGGTAAATTGGACCCCTCTATCCGAGATGATGCTATCTGGTACCCCATGTAGACGATAGATATGTAATGAACAATTTAGCTAGGGATTTAGCGGAAGGGATTTTAGAGCAAGGAACAAAATGAACCTGTTTGGAGAACAAGTCAGTAACAACCCAAATCACTGTATTTCCTTGACTTTCTGGTAATTCAACAATGAAATCCATAGAGATCTCCTTCCACGGTGCCATAAGATAAGATTCAGTGTCTTTTTTTCAATGAGGGCCAAATTGTCTTTTGAAGAGATGCAGGGTTTTTACAAACCCAAAATGTTCAGCCATGCGAGAGTCATGAGCGTGCTGAAGGACCATTGGTCTAATAGTCGAGGGAACATATAGTAAGTAAGTAAGATCTTTATTATGGTCAAAGACCAGCAATATACATTTGTCTTTACACTATATTAAAAATACTAACATTAAAATATAATTAAAAGTATTTACATTAAAAGTGGATAATAACATTATGGTCCAAAGATTGTTAAAGGTATGTCCAGATAATTGGTACAAGATGGTACCATACTGTAGCCAATTTTTTTCTTATGGACATTGCAGCAGCACAGAACTTTGCCACTGCATACGTGGTAGCCGGGTTAGTGTCCTGGAGGAGAAAGCCTAGATAAACATTGTCTGCCCTCCCTGGCAATCTCTCTAATAAGGGGAGAATATATGCAGACCTACAAGCTCTGTATAGCTCGCAGTGTAATAGTACATGTGAATTATCTTCCACTTCTCCTTTACCACATATACAAACGTGTTCGGCTATAGGTGTTCTTTATACCTGCCCTGGAGGAGTGCTGAGGGAAGAATGTTAAATCTGGCTCTGAAGAAAGCTATTCTTTGTTTTGGAGAGATCAGGTCATTCAGATATCTTGCCGATTCCCACACACCCTGTTTGATTCTGTCCCTACTGTGGAGAGGCAACCTATTTAATTCTTCTTGGAACTCATGTCCCTCATTCTATTGATTACTACTTGCTTTGCTTGTTCAAAGCCTAGGGACATTAAGAATAATGATGAAAGCCCATAAGAGCCTAGCTTGTGATCAATTGCTTGTTTCCAGGGGGAAGGGAAATTGTCAGTCAACACTAGTGGGGACAGTCCCTCTGGAAAGAAATGCATTTTAAGCCAATAAATGACCATCATCTTCCAGGCTCTTACTTGAATTTGAGGCATGCCTGTCTCAATTCTTAACTGGGCATTTGGAGTTCCATTGGGAGCAGCTAAGATGGCTCGCAGGAATTTTGTTTGAATGGTTTCTAACGAGTCTCTCTTTGCAAGGATTCCTGTTTGTGCCCCGTAAAGAATTTGCGCCAATGTTTTGGCCTCAAAAAGTTTTAAGGCAGCAGGTACTAACTGACCTCCACCTGTATAAAAGAAATGTTTGATTGCATTTGAGGACCTAATGGCTACTTGCAATGTGTGATCCAGGTGTGCCTTCCATGTCCCTAGCGAGTGGAAAACCACTCCAAGGTATCTAAATGTTCTAACCTGTTCCAAACTATATCCTTCTATTTGCCAGGAATATTGGCGTGGTCTTTTAGCAAAAACTAAAAATTTTGATTTATCGAAGTTAAGGACCAGCTTGTTTTGCCTGCAATAGCCGAGTGTTGCCCTAATTGCCCTCTTCAGTCCTATGGGGGTTTGTGAAATGATAGCGGCGTCATCAGCATATAAGAGAATTGGCACTTTGCGTTGTGCTAGGTTAGGAGGATGGAAATCCAGGTTCTGTAAAAGGTCAATCAGGGGATTAATATAGAAGTTGAAGAGGGAGGGGGACAGGATGCAACCCTGCCGTACCCCTTTTTGTACTCTTACTGAGCCGGTTAAACTCCCTTGGGGATTGCACCTCACTTTCAGGGTGGAATTGGCATACAATTTTTGTATGAGGAAGAGGAGGCGTTTATTGATAGTGGTGCATTTTAACTTCTCCCAGAGGGTGATCCTTGATATTGAATCCAAGGCCTGTTTAAAATCCAGGAAGGCCACAAAAAGAGAGGATTTTTTTTTTATGTGTGTATTTTTGTACTAAATGGTAGAGTACCAAGATATGATCCACCGTCGATCTTCCTTCTCTAAAACCGGCTTGTTCGTCTTTGATTATCCCCCCTGAAATTAGCCAATCTTGAAGTTTATAATTTAAGTGTTTGGCATACAGTTTACTAATAACGCTTAGAAGACTAATGGGTAGTTGCCTGGGTCATTTCTATTCCCTTTTTTATAAATTGGTATGATAATTGCTACTCCCCAATCTCTAGGCATATGGCCTGTATTGTCTATAAATGTAAACAGTGATGCTAAAAGTGGAGCCCACCAACTGGCGTTCTTTTTAATTATTTCTGGCAGGACATTATCAGCTCCGGGTGCCTTATTAGCCTTTAGGGCTCCGATCAACCGGGATATCTCTTCTGGTGTAACAGGGGGCCAGTGAGGAGTGTGGTCCAAACTAGCTTGGCTCTCCTTGGTTACATAGTCAGGATCTGTATAAAGCTCCCTAAAGTACTCTTCCCAGGCGTGAATTGGAACCTGATTTGTCGGGGGTAGGGGAGGTTTTCCCAATCCCCTGGTGATGTACCAAAAAAGGGATGTATTTTTTGTCCTGACTGCCGTAATTAGTCTATGCCAAGACTCCTTCAGGGCCGCACTTTTCTTTTCTTTTAGAAGGTTCTTATATTGTGTTTTCAACTGCTTTATGTAGTAAGTGTGCTCCTCGGAGGAGGCACCTTTACTTTTCTTGTATTCTTCATTATATATCTTTTTTAGTTGAACGCAATCTCTATCAAACCATATTTTGTTTTTTGAAACTAGCATTTTGGGGTGAGCTAGTGATCTGTTACTGAGAACCTGGGTATTTTGAGTTTCTAACCTGGGTAGGTAGGCTGTGCCTGCCCTTAGAGAATTCTGGTGCAATGTGAGAGTAAGGAGTATTGTATTATGATCACTTTCCAATCACGAGTCTACCTCTATCTTCTGTAAGAACTTCAGGAGGTCATATGATATTATCCAGTAGTCAACTGTGGATTTTCTTCCTGCTCCCCGGTAAGTATATTCTGCTGGGAAATTGCCCCATGGGGACCCGTTAAGGATACACAGATCCAAATGTTCAGTCATTTGTCTTACACATAAGCCTGCCCGATTAGCTTTAGGGTCTTTAAATTGTCTGGCATGCAAAGATTCATCTGTTACATTTTCATCATAGTGAATCTTAAACTGCTTATATAATGCTTGGTCATTTGGACCCATCCTATCGTTTAAGTCCCCCCCCTATAATTATTGCAGCTTTGGGGAATTCGGCTGAACAGCCAAGAATAAAATCTTCTATGCTGTCCCAAATCTTGTTAATCTCATTATTCTTATTAAGTGGAGGAATATAGATATTGAATAGCAAAATCTCCACCTGTTTAAATAAGAGTAATGTAGTTACAACCCATGACTGGAAAGGTGGCAGTGGTACACATTTAAAATGCAAGGATGTATTAACTAACTTCACAATACCCCCTTTAGCTCTCCCCCCCACCTTGCTTGGGACAGCCAGAATTGAGTTGACCCAATAGCCATCTAACTGAATCTCTGTGGAGGTCCAGGTTTCCTGCAAGAAGAGGATGTCAAATTGTGATATATAGTCAAAAAAGAGTTGGTCTTTTGATGGGATGGACCAACCTGCTATATTCCAGGTTATAAGGGAGAGTGGGTCAACTTTTGGAGCTCATCAGAAAACTTGATTTATACAAAGGGAAGTTGTCTGGTTGTTACCATGGATTGAGGTGTCATCGTACACTGAATTGGTCTTCTTTAAAAATAGGGAGGACCCGTCTAGGTCATGTGTAGACTTTTGAGAAACTTGTTCAGGGTAAAAGGTTTTAGCACCAGCTAGCAGAGCTTGCCATTCCGAAGCCTCTTCTCTGGTTGTAGGGCAAGGCGTTATTAGGTCATCTTTCATTTTTTGCAATGGTGGCTCTTTCGTGAGTCGACTCTTAGTATCTTGGTTTGGAGCTGGCGGTGATGAAGGTGTCATGGAATTTTCACACAGGGATGAAAACATCTCCATCTCTTCTGGGGTCTCTAATACCCCCTTTGGGTCTTGGCTTCTATTTTCTTGAATTCATGCAATCTCTTGATCTCTGGGGGGGGGGGAAGTGAGAGGCTCAATTATTGGGGAAACCAGGTCTATAAGTGGCTCTGCTGTGTCCATTGTGACCAATAAGGATTTCTTTAAATTTTCTAGCTTGAATAATATATTGTCTTGTTCTTTCCTTGGGAGAGCACCAAAAGCGTTAATGAGGCTAGCTTCTGTGCTGTTAAGTATCTCTTCTCTGTGCAAGATTGGTTGACTCCCACTATCATTCTCTTTCTTTTCCAAGGTTGAAAATGAGGTGGTGTCATTTGCCTTGGAGGCTCGCATGTTAGTTATTAACGGGATAACCCTTTCCTCACCAAAGACTCTGATGGGAAAGATTTGGAAGGAGGCAAAAAATGCCTTCATCTTGAATAACATCTGAGGTATGGTGGGCTGTTTGAAAGACAAAAGGACCTGCTTCCAATTTGGGGCCTCAGGTAACCACTCCACAGCATGGAGATCAATCATGCCCCTGTGACAGTGAAGAAGCTGGCTTAGGGAATTTAATATTGCACTTCTGGAATTCCAACGTCCATAATTAAGACTGTTCAGATGGATTCTAAAAGCTATCCTTTGTGTTTGTAGCGAGCGATGTGATTGTTGTAATTGAGGGAGGGATTCTTTCCTGATTTCTTCTTTTTTGATACCTTTTCCTCTCGATGCCTTGTCTGGAGGGGGGACTGTTTTTTTGAGAGGACTGTCTCCTTTTATCTGTCTCTTTAACTGTTTCTCTGGTTCTTTGTTCTTTTTCCTTTTCCTTATCCTGCAAATGGGAATTAATCAAATCTTCTGCCAGCACTTTAGTGGGAGTTCTTGGGGCCCGATATTGCATTTGAAGAAAAACAGCTAAATCTTTTTTCAATGACTCTACATCATGTTGGATGGCAATTAATTGTTCAAATATTGAGACCACCGTTTGCGCTGTGAGAAGGCACTGCTTTGCCATAAACTCGGTTGAATTTTCCCAGGGTAAACTCTCCATACTCTGAATTATCTGGTTGTTCTTTGCTTTTTTAGTCTCTAACTTAGACTCAATAAAGGAAGTTGTTGGACTAGTTATTTGTGATAAGAGCTGGCAATCATTTTTTCCCCCCTCCAACAGATTGGAGAAGTCTAGTAAATGCTGATTTGCCATATCTTTTTGCCGGTCCTGTTCTAATCTCTCCAGATTATTGGAGATGGGGGGGGGTTGTTTTACTTACAGATCTCTTGCCAACAAAGAGCTCCTCAATTCATGGTTGTTTTGCTGTCTTCACTGGAGGGAGAGATCCTGGGCTGGTGCCATGGCGTTTCTTTTTTTTCCCCATGCTTATTTAATTCTTCGGCGGCAACAAAAGTTTTTGTTTGTATTATGTTCTACGCTGTTATCTCCACCAAAAAATGTTAATTAAATAAAAAAGAATCGAGTAGGAGTACTAAAAATTGATAAAATAAAATAAAACCAGGAGGCACTACTGCAAACACGCTCCAGCTGCACCGGCTGCAGCTCCAGAACATATAATTTAGCTCCAATCCAAGCCAGGCCATCCTTCATGGTGCACTCATTTGTACGTTGGCGAAACCACTCATCAACCTCAAGGGCTTCCTTGAATTTTGCAATGAGGTTTTGCGTGACCTCCAAAGTGGAAATGGTCTGACTCCAATGTTCCCTCTAATTTTTTTTCAGTGTGTGCGGAAAAGTATAGTATTTGAGCAGCACATTTTCATGCCTGAGCACCTGAATTTTTTTCACAGATGTTTCACAGAGCAATTGATTTATAGGATCTGAATTGGAATGGAGAAAAATGGTTTTGTGCTTGATTGTGTGTGCATGTGTGTGTGTGTTTGAGTGAGCGAGGGATCCAGTAAGGGAACTGCGCCTATTTAGGAAAGAAGGTAAGTTATTGCAAACATGATCAATCGAAGAGAAGTATGGGGACAGGTTGGGCAATAGAGAGAAAGTGATAAAAGAGTGGGAGAGAGGAAGAAAAAAGAGGGAAGAGAGACAGAAAGAGACAGAGAAGGACAGAGAAAGTGACAGAAGAGTGGGAAAGAAGGAGAGAGAAAGAGAGACAAAGAGAAAGAGGGTGAAAGAGACCGAAAGAGACAAAGAGGAGAGAGAAGGGAGAAGGAGAAAGTGACAGAAGAATGGAAAATAGGGAGAGAGAAAGAGAAGAGAGACAAAGAGAAAGAGGATGAGAGAGACAGAGAGAGAAGAGAGGAAGAGGAAAGAGTAAGAGAGAACATCTCATTTCAACCCTGAGGTGCAAATATTCTCTTTGATTGGTAATTTTATTTGTCCATTTACTATCCAATACTCTCATTTCTCCTTAAATTCATCAAGAATTCCCTTCTTTTTATTGAATTTATCACAATACCATGAGAACAACTTTTTCAGCATAGCTTTACAGCTATTTAAAATATATAGTAATTTAGGTCAGGTTTTCAGAACATTAGTCTATTTATAAGTCACTAAGTACAAAGAAACAGATTCAGAAAGTTGGCTTCCCTTTTTGTAATTGCCTATTGCCTGCTTAATTTTCTACCTACATTTTTGATAACTGATATTCACGTTGACCCAAAAAGCCCATCATAGAAAGAAACCCTCCCTATGAACTTTGATGGGTTTCCATGGAATGAAGTTTGATCTTTTTCTCAACCATACAATAGCACATTCTTTCTAAGGAGGATATAATCAAGATAGTCCATAATTGCCTATCAATCTAACAGTATGGCGATTGACAATCTCTTTATATTTCAACTCTAACTCTTTCAGTCTTAAAGGTTTGGTGAGGAGAAATCCAAAAATTCTTTTAAAGAGGAAAAAAATGCTTGCACAATTGCACCCATTGAGGCTGCCTCTGCTTTCGTTCTCCCTCCCTCAGCTGTGCAGCAGCGTCAGCGTCAGCTCTCGGCCTACGGCGGCAGCGTCATGCAGGCTGTGGAAGGAGAAGGAGGAGGAGGGAACCAAAGAGAGGCTTTTACCGGGCCTGCGCCCCACAGCCAGGACCGTCCTTGCGCCTCAAGCCGCGTTTCTTCCTGCAAAGCCCTTTGGGCAACCCGAGAGTTCCGCCTGAAGCCCAAAGGGCTTTGCAGGAAGAAACGCGGCTTGAGGCACAAGGACGGTCCTGGCTGTGGAGCGCAGGCCCGGTAAAAGCCTCTCTTTGGTTCCCTCCTCCTCCCCCTCCTTCCACAGCCTGTGTGACGCTGCCGCTGTAGGCTGAGAGCTGCCGCTGCCGCACAGCTGAGGGAGGGAGAGCGAAAGCAGAGGCGGGGCACCAAGCTTTGGTTAAGGTAGGCAAGGGAAACCGTGAGCCGAAAGGAAGTCTTGCTGGGAAGACGCGGCAGCAGGGCTTTAAAGGGCTCCCCCCCCCTCCCCAGCCAGCCAGCCCACCCAGCCCATTCTTTCCCCGCCACCACTGTATCCAACAGGTCAAGTTGCTGGGAGGAGAAAGTTTGGGCTGCAGGACATGAGATTCCTCTGGGGAGGTCCTTTGCGGGCGGCCAGTTCTAGGACTGCAAAGGACTTCCCCACGTTTGCTTTGAAAGAAATCTCTGCGCGGCAGTTAGAAACTGCTGCGCGGGGTTTTCTTGCCATGTGCGCGGCTGCGCAGCAGTGCACCTTAGAAGAAACAGTGTCTGACTCCTGGTGACAACTGGAGCGTTGGCATGACAGGTTGGACAATACTAAGCTTTGAACTGTTATACTGAGGAAGTCTGGACAAAGCATCAGCCATAATTTTTTTTCCTCCTGGGATATATTTCAAAGTGAAATTGAATCTATTGAAATGTTGTGCCCATCTCATTTGCTTGGAGGATAGTTTCCGGGGATTTTTTAAACCTCTAGGTTTTTGTGATCAGTCTATACCTCAAAAGGGTGTTTTGCCCCTTCCAAGAAATGACGCCAGGTCATCAAAGCCCATCTGACAGCAAAAGCCTCCTTTTCCCAAATAGCCCATCGTCTCTCAGTCTCTGTTAGCTTTCGAGAGGTGTAAGCGCAGGGTCGCAACTTCCCATGTGCATTCGTTTGAAATAGCATCGCCCCTACTG
Source organism: Thamnophis elegans (assembly GCF_009769535.1). Lineage (NCBI taxonomy): Eukaryota > Metazoa > Chordata > Lepidosauria > Squamata > Natricidae > Thamnophis > Thamnophis elegans. The sequence goes on along the minus strand of NC_045546.1, from coordinate 59,948,496 downwards.
CAACATCACTAGCATCTGCCTGGACCACAAAAGGTGAATCCATGTCCGGGTGTTTTAGAACTGGTTCAGCTGCAAAAAGCCATTTTAATTTCTCGAACGCAGCCTGGCATTCCATAGCCAAGTTCAAGGGTTTACCCGGCCTGGGTTTTGCCTCCCCCTTTGACTTTAGGAGGTTTGTAATTGGTAGGGCAATCTTGGCAAAAGAAGGAATAAATTGACGATAGAAATTAGCAAAACCCAAGAAACTTTGCAATTGTTGGCGTGTTCGGGGGGGGGGGGGGCGACCATTGGGTGACTGCTTGGACCTTCGCTGAGTCCATATCTATTCCTTTGTGGGAGCTGCGATATCCCAGATAATCTACCTTCTCCTGATGGAACTCGCATTTTGACAATTTAGCTTTTTGAGAACTGTGCGAACAAGCTTCACGTGTTCTTCACGTGTTTCCATGTAAATAAGGATATTATCCAGATAGACCATCACGCCTTTGTAAAGGTGGTCATGTAAAACCTCATTAATTAATTGCATGAAAACAGCTGGTGCCCCCTGCAGTCCAAATGGCATAACTCAAAATTGAAAACAACCAAGAGGGCAATTAAACGCAGTTTTCCATTCATCGCCTTCCTTAATTCTGACCCGGTAGTAGGCCTCTCATAGATCTAACTTTTTGAAAATCCTTTCTTTACCCAGCTTGGCGAGCATGTCTTTCATTAATGGCAAAGGGTAGAGATTTTGGACATACACACCGTTCAGGTTTTTAAAATTAACACATAGACGGAAGGAACCATCTTTCTTCTCTCTGAATAAGACAGGGGCAGCCACTCGGGGTCTAGCTGGTTCAAGAAACCCCTTTCTAAATTTTTGTCAATGAATTTTCTCAATTCATCCATTTCTCTAGGGGTCATTGAGTAAATCTGAGGTTTTGGGAGTTTTACTCCAGGGAGAATGTCAATGCTGATGTCAATCGGTGGGTCTGTGTGAGGGTAACTTATCCAAAGATTTTTCACTGAAAACATCTTTCAGGTCCCAGTATTCCTTTGGGATTTTTTCCTCCCCTTCAATTTTTTCCTGCCCTCTGGCTGCTAGTTTGGGTTCTGACTTATTCAGTTCTGGAACCCCTTCTTCCCTTTCAGGGGGCATAGCAGACCAGATGCGTAACCACCCTTTCCTCCAATTTATGTGTGGGTTCCACTTACGCAGCCAGGGCAATCCCAATATAAGGGGCCGGTCCATTCCTGGGGCTACAAAAAACTTATTGTCTCTTGGTGGGTTCCCATCCACATCTCAATAGGCTCAGTAACAAAGTGAGCAGGGCTTCCTCCCGCAATAGAACCATCCAATTGGCAAAATGCAATTGGGATTTTCAAAGTTTTTAGCTTCAATCCCAATTTCTCTACTATTTCCGGGCTCATAATGCATCGTGTACAACCGGAATCTAAAAGAGCTAGAACTTTCTCTCATGCGCCAGAAGAGGGCACTCTAAGCTCAACTGGAATAGTCATGGGTCCTGAACGGGAACTTACCCATCGGTCATCATCAGAGTCACTTCCTTCCGAAGAGCTGGAGGTTTCATCTCCTCCTTCCACAGGGTTGAAACACTGAGAAGGTTCCTCCCCTTGCAAGGCAGGTTCTTTCCTCTTGTTGGGAGGTTTTTCCAGCCTCTTCTCTTTCCGAGGAGGTGGGTTTTTTTGGTTCATCTTGACCCAGCAATTCATGGCACGATGCCCCTCCTTCCCACAGCAGAAACACATGAAGGGTTTGGGCTTACTTGCAAATCCACCTTTCCCTCCTTTTGGGACTCTTGGGGGGGTTTGGCAGGGGGGGATTCTTCGCCCTCACCTTCCCCTTGGTACTTCAGCCTGGCCAGGTCAATTTCTACATCAGCGGCCGCTTCACACCAAGGCTGCAATCTACGGGGAGGTCTCCTGTTCACACAATGCTGGTAAATCTCTTTGTTTAACCCATCAGCGAAATGGTCCAGCAATGCTTCTTCAGACCACCCCCTCATAAAAGCTGACAGTTCCCGAAATTCTTGTACATTATCAACTACTGGCCGTTTCCCCTGGGTAAGAGTTGTAAACTTAATTCTGGCTCTTCGCTCTGTGAGAGGATCATCAAAGTGTTTCCTCAAAGCGACCCTAAAACCATTAAAGTCTCTCAAAAGCGGGGAATCAGCATTGTGCAATCCCACCATCCAATATGCCGCTTTTTCCCCCCAAAGCCATCAACCCTTACCTTGGCTTCATCAGAATCCAGTTCCTCGCCATTTGCATGTAGTTCCACGCTTGAAAAAGGAAGAGACCTAGCTCTTTTGGTTCTCTTCCGTATTTTACACTTAAAGGAGGAACCTTAGCCATCTGGCGTCTGCGCCCCCCCCTGGAATGTTTCTAGCCGCAGAGGTTGGGGTCGGTGCTGGGTCATCTTGTTCAACTCTCCCTTCGGCTCCTCCAGTCTCTCTCAGGTCAGGCAAGATATATTTTTTCTCTGTCTCTACCTCAATTTCTCTCTCCATTTCACTCTCACAAGCCCGGTGTCTCTCCCACGCTTTCTCAAAAAGTTTCATGGCTTGGGACATCATAAGATTTTCCTCCTCAGGATCCCGCCAGTCAGCTGCTGGTTTTCTGGGCCTCCTTCCAGTCAAAGGTTCTTCAGGATCCTCTTTCCATCCCACTCCCCAAGTCTACCTGGGTCGAACAGATTGTTCTTCCAACTGCAGGCCAGCCATCCGCTCTGTCTCCGAAGGGCCTGCAGCTGCTCCCATATCTTCTTCATGATCACTGCCTTGGTGGGACATTCTTCAAGTTTTGGGTACACCCCCCTCGGAAGGTGTCAGCTCCGGGATGGGTGCGAGGTAAGATCCAGCTTAATGTCACAGCTCCTTCACTTAATAACCAAGAAAGAAACCATTCAAATCCATTTTGCAGAATTAAGAGTACTTTTACTGATTATAAGTAACTAGGAACTAAGCAAAATGTGCGAAAGCATTAGATATCAATACATGATTCATTCCCCTGCCCTTGGTACCCCAGTCCATAGTCCAATCATATATCTCCACAGCTGTCAGGTGGGAGACAACTTCAAAAATCATCATCAGGTTGGTATGCCGGACAGTTGGCCTTTGCGGGAAACTCCCCTCCTTCCACATGCGCAAACAAATGGTGAGAACAACTCCCAATTAACAGTCCTCCTGCACAGATTATTTCCCTTACCCAAATACCATGCCCTCCCCCCCATTTCAATGGCAGCCGAAAAGCAAGCAGCAAAATAGAGGCTGACAATTGGTACCACAAATGGCAGAAGATAGGAGATTGTTTTGTTATTGGAAAGATACAGGTTGATAGATGGAAGAATATAACTTAAAACTAGTTAAACTTAGTGAAATTTAGTGACATAGATATGGTTAAATAAATAATTGATAATGATAATAATGTATACAATGTGTAGTGTTATGATAAGTAATAATTGGATATGAATATTGAATGGTACCCATCAAAGGAAGATTAGAAATTCTTTTGGATTATATACAAAGGTTAATAAAAAAGAACTAAGTTAGATACAGTTAAGTTTTGATTATTAGGGGGAAATGTTATGATACAGGATATAGTCAATAAAGGAGGGATAATGATGGCAACCTATATATATGTATGGGTACAACATAAGGAAACTGGATGAAAATTGCAAACAGTAATTTGGAAAAGAGGATTAGAAATTTTTGTTATTAAATATTATGGATGTTTAGTTAGAAGGGGGACATAAGGATTCAGTGTTATTGGAGGATTTTAGAAATATTAAATGAAATGCCAGTATGTGGTTATGTATTAAATCTTGGTATATTTTATGATGAAGGACGTTTAAACAGTTATAGTCAAATAAAAATGGAGGTACGATAAGGGTAACATGTATAAATATCTGAGTTAAAATACTTGAGTTAATATGAATTATGCTTGATGACTGTGGAAGAGATGCACAAAAGCCTTTTGTAACCAACTGATACACTTTCTACAGTATGTAAAGAAGGAATATTTTATGTGTTGTGTTTGTTTTGAAAATAAAAAAATAATAAAAAAACATTGTTGAAACAACCAACATATTATTACAACCACATGGCATTACCATTGCATATAAACCAACCAAAGCACTTCAAAACATCTTAACAAAAAAAAAACAGTAAAAAAAGGAATCATTTGGCACATACAGTTAAGGACTGTAATAACCACTTTATAGGTTAAACAGATAGAAGATTAGCAAAGTGTATTCATGAACAGGAGTTAGCAGTCAATAGACAGAATAAAAACTCCTTGATTTCACATAGACAAATTTAATGACAGTTTTAAAGGGAAGCTATAGCATGCTAGACCAAGCTAAATCCAAAAACACTAGGAAATTCCTGGAAGCCTGGCACTCAGACAAATCAGCCATCAATAGGCATATATGGATATATAAAATGTATACATAATTCAAAAGAGATAATATGCTAAAAGAAAACAAAAAGACTAGGACATCCCTTCACCAGCAATCAGCACCTAGATAACATCAGGATTAATACTAGACAATCATCATCAAGCAAATATATATCAACAGAGAGCAAATTCTACTCCCCTCTAGCACTGAAAATATTACCTAGTCAGGTAAAGAAATGTTTGTACACAAAAAACCAACTCAGAGAGTACTAAGAATTCCATAGTAATGAATCTGTTCACTTGGTCCTAGAGAACACTTGCTGAGAATACAACTGAGAGAAGAATATAGGGGTGATTAGGACAGCAGGTCTTTTTTGGAATAGCGCCCACCCTTTGGAAGACTTTCCCTCCCAGGAGGAATGTGCATCCCCATCTTTTTCAACTATCCAGAAGCATCTTAAAGCAAGATTATTTCAGCTCCAGCTGATTGAGTGATGGCATTTCATAATGGAAACTTACATGGATTTTTTGATTGGATGATTATGTTTTAATATAAGTATATATTTCAGAATCCTTTTGACATAGGCAAATTATTAAAATTATTAAATGGCATTGGTCTGTATGATACTGTAAATGTACTGTTAATCTGTAGTGGCAGTGAGACTTTTAGCATAGGTTGATTAAGGTCCTTTAACAAAGGATTGAGAAAAAAATATATTTTTTAAAGTGTCTGATTTGCTTTAATGCTACAAGAAAATTCTTAAAGAAAAATACACAAAACAAAAATCCTGGCTTCTGGGAGAAGATGGAAGACTGAAGAGACCTCTGTGAATAAGCTTGATATTTCAGGGGAGTCAATGCAGATCAGCTCCTATGATCCTCTCTGGGTCTAAGAGAGAGGCATGAGATTGCCCAAGCTGTCTCTCTTTATAGTGTTTCCCCCCAAATAAGACCTCGCTTGATTTTACATGTGTGCCCAATATAAGCCCTACTTCCAAAATAAGCCCTAGTTAAGACCCCACCCACCATGAGGTGCATGGATAAAAATCAAGTGAGGATGGGGATGGGGGCTGCTTACCTTTGAACAGTTGCAGCCAGGCCTCGCACACCAATCTGGAGCCTGTTTCTTGGCTGCAGAGGCCTTTCCTGAAGGCTTTTGACAGTGAAAGAGAGGCCAGGGGTGCTGCACACACCAATCTGGAGCTCGTTTTCAGCTGCAGAGGCCTTTCCTGAGGCAAAATGGAGGTTGGGGATGACACGTGTGAGTGGCAGCAAGCGGCCACAGAAGTGGGCCGGAAGGAGCCACACAGGCTCCTAGTCTATGGGACTGTTGGTGCCACGGCGGCGAGGTGAGACAGTGGAAAACATCCTCCGAAAATAAGATCTGGTGCCTCTTTTGGAGGAAAAAAAATAAGACCAGGTCTTATATTTGGGGAAACATGAGTAGTTACTCCTCTTTCTAATGAAGAGATTATAAGACTGAGGGGAAATTCGCCATATTTGGTCCAACTGCAAACAGAGTCTTTCAAAGGACACTAAGTTCATGCACTTCTCTTGGTAACTGTTTTTGGAAATGGCCTACATTGGACAACAAATTCTATTTAAAAGTTTTGCTTACTGAAAACGACCGTTGACTTACCTGAACGGTCCTTCTATGTGTGCTGCGAGGGGAATCCAAGCATGGCTTAACTTTGTCCATTAGCCTAGAGACTGAGTTATGTAAATTGCTGACCACGCCTCCTCTGACCGGATGGGCTCAGTTTCATGCGAAGTCAGCCGTTTAATGAAGTATAACAAGAACAAGAACAGTAACAGAACAATAACAGTAGCAATAAAGGCCATAGCCAAAAGGTATACAAACATCGTCAGAAGGAACACAAGGCACAAGCAATAACGTCCGGCACAGACCAGTGACACAACAATGAGGACATCCAAGTTCAAGTCACAACCACCCTGGCCAGCCGAAGCTGCGGGCGGGTTTGGATTCCCCTTGCAGCACACATAGAAGGACCGTTCAGGTAAGTCAACGGTCGTTCTCCTGTGTGCTGCTTGGGGAATCCAAGCATGGGACATGCCAAAGCAATTAAGGTCCAGGGCGGGAACTAGGCTGGCCAGGGTCCCCCGCAGGGGGGAGCACCTGTTGCAATACATGCCACCCAAAGGACGCCTCAGCTGAGGCATACACATCAACCTTGTAATGTCTGATAAATGGTGATGGCGTAGACCAGGTGGCTGCTCTACAGATCTCTTCCACTGAGGCTTGTGCGGCCCAGGCTGCCGTGGTGGCCGCACTCCTGGTAGAGTGAGGGGTGATGCGCCTGGGAACCTGCCGGGATTGACTGTCATAGGCAAGAGCGATGCACGCCTTCAACCATCGCCCTATCATGTGAGAAGAAACTTTCTGTCCCATGGAAGATGGCTGAAAGGAAACAAAGAGTGCTTCAGACCATCTGAAGGATGCTGTACGCTTCACGTAGCAACGAAGAACCCTGAGAACATCCAAGTGATGCTATTGGCGCTGCTGCGGATGAGAAAGGTTGGGACAAAAGTCCGGCAGAACGAGCTCCTGAGCTCTGTGGAACAGCGTGTTGATTTTTGGTAGAAAGGCTGGATCCAAGCGAAGAACGACCCTGTTTGGGTGGAATATGCAGTGATCCGCCTGAACAGACAGAGCCGCCAATTCGGAAACCCGCCTGGCCGATGTAATTGCCACGAAGAACACTGCCTTAAGAGTTAACAGACGAAGACTGATGGAAGTAATAGGTTCGAAAGGAGAGTCCATAAGTGCCCTGAGCACCAACGACAGATCCCAAGTAGGGTAGCGGTGCACGGTCGGGGGTCGGATGTTGGCCGCCCCTTTCAGGAAGGCCTTGACTTGAGAATGCTGTGACAAGGAGTGCCCCTGACCCCCCACCCAATCACTGTAGCAAGGGCCATGACCTGCCTGCGAAGTGTATTGGGTGCCAAACCTTTATTAAGACCAGATTGCAGAAAGTCCAACACTCGGGGCACCGAATCCTGGAGGGGGTCTGCCCCAGTCCGGCAGCACCTCCTGCAGAAGGCTTGCCAGGTAGCCTCGTAAATACGAGTGGTGGAAGGTCGACGGGCCGCCTGAATCGTGTTAATGACTTCGATGGAGTACTGAAGGTTCGTCAGAATCGCCCGCTCACGTGCCACACGGCTAATTGCAGCAACTGGGGGTTCGGATGAATGAGGGCCCCCTGATGGAGCTGGATCTGATCGTCCGGGATCCGCCACGGGCGGGAGATCGACAGGTGTACCAGGTCCGCATACCAGGTTCGCCAAGACCACATTGGAGCCACCAGGAGGACTACCGCTCGTTCCGACAGAATCTTCTGGATGACTGCCGGGATCACTGGAAGAGGCGTAAAGGCGTAAAGGAGGCCGGCCGGCCACGGACTGCACAAGGCATCCACTCCCTCTGCTCTGGGAGTCACATACCTGGAGAACAAATGGGGCAGCTGCGCATTGTGAGGCTGCGTGAACAGGTCCACCATCGGACAGCCGAACCGGAGAGAAATCTGCTGGAAGAGGTTGGGATGTAACTGCCACTCCGCATGATCCACTGTGGCTCTGCTCAGCCAATCCGCCTGGACATTGGCTACGCCCGAAATGTGCTCTGCTCGAAGGGACAACAGTCTGGACTCCGCCCAATGATGCAATTTCTCCGCCTCCATCATGAGGGCTCTGGAATGCGTGCCCCCTTGGCGGTTGACATGCGCCTTGGGGGCCACATTGTCTGTCAGGATCAGTACGTGTTTGTGAGTCACAATGTCCTGAAATTCTCACAGGGCCAGTCTGATGGCCCGTAGCTCTAGCCAATTGATGCTGTTGGATAACTCCCAGTCCGACCAACGCCCCTGTGCCACCCGATCCAGGGCATGGCCACCCCATCCAAACAGGGTGGCGTCTGTCGTAACCTGGATTTGCTCCGGCTCCTTGAACGGGCATCCTTTGAGGATCTTGGAGGACGCCCACCATCAAAGGGATCTGAGGGCTTTGGGTGAAAGACGGACCTTGAGTTGAGAATGACTGGTGTGAGACCTTTGATAAGGAAGCAGGAACCATTGGAGTGGTCGTGTGTGAAACCTGGCCCAGGGAACGATGTCGATGCAAGAAATCATCTTCCCTAACAGCTGAGAGAGCAAGGCCAGGGGCACGAGTCGTAAGGCTGAAACTTGAGCTGCCAGACGTTGGATGCTCTGACGCCTCTCCAGGGACAGGAAGACTTCGCAAGTGGCGGAGTTGATGACGGTCCCTAAGTGAAGCAGTGATGTAGTTGGCTGCAGATGGCTCTTGGGAAGATTCAGGACGAACCCGTGCCTCCGCAGGGAGTCCATTGTCACCTGATGATCCCACAGGGCTTGGTCCCGGGATGGTGACAGGACCAAGATGTCGTCTAAATAGCAATTCACTCTCACTGGAACCGAACGAAGAGAGGCCGCTACCACCGCCAGGAGCTTGGTAAAGGTGCGGGGCGCCAATGAAAGGCCGAAAGGCAAGGCCCGGTACTGGAAATGACGGCCCGCAAATTGGAAGCGGAGGAACCGTCGATGAGCTGGATGAATGGGCACATGGAGGTACGCCTCCTTGATGTCGATTGATGTCATCATGTCGCCTTGGCGGATGGATGCCAGAATGCTCTTTAATGACTGCATCTTGAACCTCTGATACTTGATGTACCAATAGCGTCTTTTTAGATCTAGAATGGCTCGCCACCCTCCTGAGCCTTTGGGTACCAGAAAGAGGATGGAGTAAAACCCTAGACCTTCCTGCCCTTCGGGAACTTGTTCTATTGCACTGATTGAGATGAGATGATGTATTTCGGTTTCCATGAGATGCCGCTTTACTGAGCACCTGGGTACGGGACACCTGATGAACCATCTTGGGGGGATGGAGAGAAATTCTAGTGTGAGGCCCAGCCTCACCACCTGAAGGGCCCAGGCGTCGGAGGTGGTTTCCGCCCACTGATGAGTGAAGGCCAGCAGACGCCCACCCACTGATTCCTCCCTCTGCGAGTCACCGGTACCTCTAAAAGGACCAGTTCCCGGAGCCACGAAAGGACCTCCTGTTGTGGGATTGCATCTGGTGCTGTTGGCGGCCCCTATCCCTGGCCCCCCCACGGTCCTGGCCGTGGTCCTGGGACTGGTGAAAACCCCTGTTGTAACTGGGAACAAATGGGGCTGCTGAGTAACCAGAATAGCCTCCCCGAAAGGACTGGCGTCTGTTATATGGTTGCTGCCGCCTGGTATTGCGCCCCGCTGAAGAGGGAAGCACCTTGTGCTTGTCCCTGGTCTCTATTAGTATGGGATCAAGAACGGATCCAAACAAAGCCCCGCCCTTGAAGGGCGTGGATGCCAGGCACCATTTAGACTTAATGTTGGCCTGCCAATGGCGAAGCCACAAGAGGCGATGAGACGCCACATTGGACACCACAGCGCGAGAAGCGAACTTGGCAGCATTAAGTGTGGTGTCCGCCGAAAACTCCAAGGCAGCCATGATTTTAGTAACGTCCTGGTGAAGACGTACTTCATCAGGGGATAGTCTCTCTTGCAACTGTTTAAGCCAAAGTACAGAAGTTCTATTAAAGAACGATGCTGCAGTAGTAGCACGCAAGGCCCAGGCCGCAGCCTGATGAGTTTTCCGAATTACTGTTTCAGCTTTATGGTCCTCTGCCTTTAAACCCTCAGAGATTTCAGATGGAATCAGGGCAGGAGATGCCAGGGCTGCTACTGGCGGATCTACTGTTGGGAATTGCAAAATGTTTTCCAGGTCAGGGGTAGAAGTATACAACTTCCTTTCCCCGTGGCTGGGCGGGGTAACCGCAGTCGGTTGATCCCATTGCTTCTGAATGAGATCCATGAATAGCTTTGGGGAAGGAATCACTTCCTGCAACGAGACTGGTTCTGCAAAGAGGCGCTCAGTAGTGTCGAGGCCTACAGCCGAACTGTTCTTGGAAGCAGCCTCTCCCATGTGGGTAGTGGCCTTAGCTTTAAACAATAAAGATTTGAAAAGAGTAGGCCTAAATAGGCTAGAAAAATTAGGCTGATCAAAGATCAGGCCCTCATCATCAGAGAACTCCCTATCAATCAGCTCCCCTTCCTCCACCAAGGCTGAATCCTCACTATAAGTAGAGGGAGGAGGAGAAGAAGAAGGCCCTGCTTGCAGATCAGGCAGACTTACCTGAGGAGGTGGGATAGGAGGGCCACTTTGTGAACTAGCAATCACCGGGGCCTGGGGCCTTCGAAGCAGCTCGGCATCCACCCCCCTGGAAATGGCTGCAGAGATCATCTGGTAAATATCAGGGGATAGGCCCTGATCATAGCCTTCCATAGGCCTTAAGCCTGCAGCAGTTGGGAGTAAATGTAGCTGAAGGCTCAGCATGAGGCAATAAGAAGGCCAAAGCAGCCTGGGCCTCAGGCAATACAGAAGGCAATACAGAAGGGGGTTGGAGCCCCACCCCTCCAGTCCAGTTTCAGAAATAGCGGGGAGGGTTCGATCCGGGGACCAGGTCTGATGCCCTGCTGTCTGGGGAACAGGTGAAATATGCTGAGGTAAAGGCGCGGGGGGGCGGAATCATGCCCTCCCCTGAAGCTTTGGAGGTTGATTTAGACTTGTCTTTCTTTTTGTGGCTTTTATCAGGGGCCCCGGAGGCCTCCCTGGGCCTCTGGCTGGTTGCTCTAGATGCGGCCCTGCCAGGCCTCGAACTAACCCCCGCCTGGGCAGTACCCTGGTTATCAACAGAGGGCTCAAGAAGCTTATCATCCAGCTAAATGGTTTGAATGGTGGTTTGGTGCTATGTAATTGCCAAGAAAATTTGAATGCTTCCCAGGCAATTTTCTCTGGACCCACTAATAAAACTTTGAACCGCTTGTCATTGGTGATGTATTTGATCTATGGATCAATAAAAATACCTTCCTAAATACTTAAGGATGTAAGATACACCCTAAAGTATTCAGGAAGCAAAATCTTTGTTCTCCAGTGTTATTAAATGTTTCAAAGAAATTAGACACTTGCAGAGTGACAAAGTTGGAAAATTTAAGAATATGAAGATGCATTTTTACAAGTTTTAGCTATAAAAAGTTTTATGGACTTAGAAAAAGTGTTTTCTGATTTGGAGTTATAAGAAGACAAGAAACTTACATTGGTAATCCTCGACTTACAACCACAACTGAGCCCCAAATTTCTGTTGCTGAGACATTTTTGTGTGAATTTGTGTTATCTCAGCTTACAGAGCTTGGATTCATTGAATGAGTTTACCAAAATGTAATATTGCAAAATATACAGCCTCATGCTACGTAACTAAGCTCCATTTTATGCTGAATAAACTAAATTATTAATGTATCTTAAATAGAAAACTATCTTTAGATAGATTTTTACTCCAAAAGTATTTATTAAAATAAATTTGATAAAAATAAAAACAATGTGATTAAAATAAAAAAAATCCAATTTAAATTAAAAATATGTTTTTTTATTTTTATTTTTTTAAAAAGCATTGATTTTTATCTACCCTGCATTTCAAGCAAGAGGTAAAATATAAAGAACAGGAAAATAGGAAATACAGGCAGACCTGGACATGTCCAAAATTTCTATTGCTAAGTGATACAGTTGTTGCCGTTTTATGACCTTTCTTTCCACAGTTAAGTGAATCACTGTACTTGTTAAATTAATAACATGGTTGTTAAATGAATCTGGCTTCCACATGGACTTTTCTTGTCTGAAGGTTGCAAAAGGTCATCACCTGACCCAGGACAATGCAACTTTCATAAGTACGTGTCAGTGGCTGAATTTTGATCACATGTTCATGAAGATACTGCAACTGTTGTACGTGTGAAAAACAATGGTAAGTCACTTTTTTCAGTGCCGTTGTAACTTCAAACAGTCACTAAATCAACTGTTCTAACTCAAGGACCACTTGTAATGGCATTTAGAGACATCTTTGAGGAATTGTGTAAGATCCTATGAATTTGATTCAATCATTTCAGCTATGTTGTGCTTTCTATGGCAGAGGTCACAAACCGGTGGTTCGCAAGATAAGTTTGGTGGTCCACCGTGCACGCAGTTGGAGGAGTTGCTCCAGGATGAGCAATGGGCCAGTCCTGTGACTAGAGCTCTGAAATATGGGCATGGCCAAGCAGCTCATGATGGGACTGGAAATCTCTGCCATAGAGGGAGGTATGAGCAACTTGCAACTTTGCAGAAGGTGCAACATGCAAAGAGTAGCACAGCCCTCGCCTGCCATAACTAGGTAATGTCCAGTTGCTGCTTGAAAAAGCATCTTTCGGACAGAACTCTATTGCATTGTTTTGGAGTGGCCAAATTGTTTTGGAGTGGCCATGATTGCGCACTGATAGTGTGGATCCTCCTTCCAATTCGTTTTATTCTCTCTCATGATAATAAGGATTAGTAACATGTCACCAATTGTAGAAAGTTCGCACCCAGCCCTCTCCTAGAAGAATGGAATATTTTGAGAAATTTTAAAAATAATATTTTTCCCTGGATGAAAAATGGAGAAACATGTTTTCTTAGAGGGAGAAAGCAGCCCCCATCTTCCTTAATAGCCCTATTCATAGGCAAAAATTCCCTGCAGAGAGATCTGAACAAAGAGGAAAGACATTAAGACACAATAGGAATTGTCCAACACCCTTTCAGGACACAAGCCCCTTCACTCAGGCCTGGAAACCATCTTGGGCATTGGATCTTCATGTCTGACACATTTAGTCTGTGGGAAACTGGGAGGGCGAATTGTAAGGAACTGGGGAGATATATATAGTCATAATAACATTCTGAGAGTCAAGGACATTCTGCCCTGCACCTGGGGGGGTATGACTAGGAGGCATCTCCAGTTGGAACAGTGTTTTGATTGGATCATGTGATGAACATGTGGGTGCTGGATAGGTGCTTAGACTTTCTTTTGGGAAGCTTTTCCCAGATGTGCCAATATGACATCTCTAATACAATAGAACTTTGAGGAGCTTCAAGCCTTGGAGTCTTATTTCGTTGGGGGTGTTACTGGAACCCCGACATTTTCATTACATCATCTCAGAGAGATGTGGTTCTGCTTCATCATTAAACCATCTTTCCAATCAGCCTCCATATTTCCAGTGTTTTTCTCCCAGCTTGGAACTGAATGAGATGAATATTTCTTCCAACAAAGGCTTGAAGTTTATTTAAATATCTGTGGCATGTACTAATTTTATTGTGATCTTGACAAGCTTGGGAGGGCAGAGACTTGAACCTGGGTCCCCTATATACTTAGTTTATTTGTCTCTTTAGCTTGCCATTTTGTAGCCCAAGTATGCCCACCCACTTTCTGGAGAGCTTAAATGACGTCTCTGGTTTCTCTTTATGAACAGGAATTGGCTGCTGATAGTAATTGTTGCATTTAATGATTTTAATTCCTCAAGGTGCTCTGGCACGCTGCCTGATTTGTAACTCTGGGTTGCAGGTATTGCTGATGAAAAGGAAGGTATTCAGACAGAATGGTTTAGGTTTCCATGACAGCTGTGACTGTCATTGATCTTCAGTGTGTATTCCTCCATTTTTGTACAGGTAATCCTTGATTTACAACAGTTCCTTTTGTGACCATTCAAAGTTACAATGGCACTGAAAAAAGTGACTTCTTACCGTTTTTCACACTTATGACCATTGCAGCATCCTCACAGTCACAAAAGACTGGGTGAGGTGATGCGTCCCTTGACATGAGTGATGTTGAATTGGCCACGCCCACCCAGTCACATGATCACCCAGCCACACCTACCCAGCCGGTCATTAGGGCAGATAACCGGTTGTTATCTTATTTGAATCCCACCACTGGATATACTGGATTTGGTTACATTTAATATCATATAAATGTCTTTCCCCCTATAATTACTCTACATAATCCTAACTTTATAGTACTTAAACTACCTTAAACTGTTCATTTTAATTCAAAGTAAGGAAATTTGGAGACCTTTGTAAACTTTGCAAAGGAGAAATTATTTCTTTCTGTTATTTAGTTTTTTGTTTATATTTGGATACTGAAATTACTTAATATCTGTGAAATGTGGACATGCTTATAGTTTAGAGTAGAGAAGTGGAACTTTTGGAATACTGCATATTGGAGCTTATCCTTTAGTAAAGGAGAAATTATCTATCTTAGTTATATTAAACTTGGGTTTTATTTTATTTTGTTTACATTAGGATATTGGGAGCATTTTGTTTATAGTTAAGAGTTGAAATGTGGAATATTAAGTTTTACGTATGTAATTAATATTAAAATCTAAATTCTTTTGCTGAAAACTGCAGTGAAGCAGGCATTATTTATTTGATTTGCCTATTGTTAAGAGATAGATTATGAAGAATTTTATATTTGTTATCTAAGAGGAGATTATGGGATTGTTTATACTTGCCAAGATGAGGGTGGGAAGTCACTTTCTTAAGGGGCTTTTCTACTTTTCTTTTTCTTGCATTTTTCTCTTTTTTTCTAGTTTGTGTTATCCTTTACTATTAATAAACTTTAATAAAATTTGCTATTCAAAACTTTTAATATTTTTTTAAAGAAACAAAAATCCTAGGAAATAATATACATACCCCTAGAAAGAATGCAGATGAGCAACTTGGAATAAGCAGTTATTTAGAATAAAAACATATTAAAAGGTGGAGAAAGCCATAGCATGGAAATACAAGAGGAGGAATGGGAAAGTGAGGAATATTGATTCAAAATGTTGCTTTAAAAAGTTTTTTTTTGTACGAAGACCTATCTCTGCTATTAATTATCTCTTAACAGGTGAGTAACTAAAGAGCAGCCGTGGTCTTCATATTTGCTGAAATCACCATTTATATTAATAATACAATACTTTTAACTGTTCACATAATATCAAAAAATAAAAAATAAAAAGTAATTGACATTACTCTATAAGCAAAGATAAGATAAGTGATGGAAAGGACCTGTATTGCTTATCATACTTGCATTTTAATACATACAGACATTTGAATAGAATTCTGACAAAAATGCAGCTTTTCTAACGTAAGTACTCTTGTGGAACTATACCTGGGTTTCTGTTTTCCAACTTTTCAAATACACACACACACACATCAAAATGTGCAAACTTTTGAGCTGTTCAGACAAAAAAGTGAAAAAATCCCCTGATTTGACTTGATAAAATCTTCATGGATGGAATTTAAATTAAATATATTTGCAAGTGTTCTGATCCCTTCCACCTTTCATTTTCATTTTTACCATGCAGACCTGATGACTTTTTGTCTGGTAAAAAATATTAGAAACCTCAAAAGTTTATGTTTCTTCTGGCAAATTTAGAACATTCCAGAAAGTAAATGCTTCTGATTCTTCTTTCCCTTCCAAATACAAATGAACCCATCTGTTCAACCATATTTATTACTACATCTTCTTAAAACAAAACCTACCCATATAGGTGGACATTCCAGGTGGGTAGCTAATGGCAGGCAGCACTGTGGCAAGTAGCAAAAGCAGCAAATGTCCAGTGTCCCCTCCCCAGGGGAGGCTCATGGAGACTGATTCAATAGGGACTGCATGTGGGTTGAGAAGTATCCCTGTGATAGGATGGGCCTCTCAGGGAGACAGTAGGTGGTGGATAGACCTGAGAGTGAATGAGTCTCTGTGTGTGTTTATTACCCATTTTCTTAAGTGATATTTGGGAGGCAGGGAAATTATTGGAGTACCATCTTGCCAGTCAGTGGAAGAGGATGGCTAGGGTGATATAGTTGGATGGGAAATGGATCAATTGCTTAAAGCTCCAGGCAGTATAATGAAAACTAAAGTTCTGTGGGGGCTTGTCTCGATTGATAGGAGGGTGATTAGATAATATGAATGGAGGAAGGGATCCAGAGCCAGGGGAACCAGAGTTGGGGGAAAATGTATACTCTGGGGGTCTGGGTCAGAGTGGTACATTCAGATGGTGATGGGGATGGGACATTTTGATGAGAAGCAGAGGGTTGTTACTGGGGAAGATGCCCCTGAGGTTTGGTACCAGTGGTGTATTCTGGTCTTCTTTGCTTAGGCCCAAACCAGTGGTGGGATTCAAATTTTTTTACTACTGTTTTTGTGGGTGTGGCATGGCTTGGTGGGACTGGCAGGGGAAGGATACTGTAAAATCTCCATTCCCTCCCCACTTGAGGGGAAGGTTACTGAAAAATCCCCATTTCCTCCCATTCAGCTGGGACTCGGGGGGGCAGAGAATAAATGGGGGTGGGGCCAGTCAGAGGTGGTATTTACTGGTTCTCCAAACTACTCAGAATTTCCACTACTGGTTCTCCAGAACTGGTCAGAACCTCTGACACAAACCCTGGTAAACAGACTCAGAGAGATCCAGGATTCAGCTGCTGCTGCTTAATTCCAGGCCAGTCAATAATAAAGCTCCCCTTATTTGTGACCTTATTAGGGAGGAGCAAGCTGACCTGGATTATCATGACTGGGCCAAAAGGTGCGGGTCAAAAGGTGCCTGGCAGGATTTCAGGTGTAGCACAAGCCTAGATTCCAGGGCAGGGGAGAGGGATGTAGCAGTTGTCATTCAAAAGTCTGTTGAAGCTGTTCTAAAAGTTGCTGGTTGTGAGACCCTGTTTCTGAAGATAGACTCACATGATCAGCTAGGAATGTTGCTGCTGTACCAGTCTCCTTGATGTGTAGCAATCTCCCTGCTTGTCATCTCAGGGTTGGCAGTGGAGCTCCCAAGGTTTATGATCTCAGGGGACTTCATTTTGCCATTCCTGAAGCTCCTCTCAGAAGCAGAATTTTATGGCTACTATTGGCCTATCCTGACTTGGAACACTGGACATGGCTCTTTTGTTGGCTCAGTAGTAATGTGATCTGAGAATAGAGTTTTCCTTGTCCATCCTATCATAGTGAGATCATGTCCTGGTGACCTTGACATTTTCATATGCTATCCTCTTCTGCAAGGAGGCCCAATTTATTTGATTGGTCTGCCTCCAGCAACTGAGGGACCTAGTGAGATTTCAAAGGGAGTCTGGGGTTGTTCCTGAGGTTCTGCCTGCCAAGGTTTATCCATAACCTGAAAAGGTTTATCATCTTTGTCCTGAATGAAGTTGAACTGTCACAGATGGACCAGTGTGTAATCTGAGGGTCATCCTGGACTCAAGACTCCTGGCCTATAAGCAGCTAACAGTCATGCTAGGAAGATCTTTGCTCAACTTAAACCTAACCCTAACCCTTTCCTGGATTCAGAAGCCCTTCAGTCACTCATACTCTGGTCATCTCCTGTATAGGCTACTTCAATGTGCTATACTTAAGACTATCCTTCAAGAGCATCTGGAAGTTGCAACTGGTGAAGAATTTCACCTAACAGGATCCAGGAAGATAGCCTTCTCTGCTATTACCCCTGTCCTTTAGAACACCTTGCTCTCAGAGATGAGGTGGACCGCCATTCTTCTGACTTTCAGAAAGAGTGTCAAGAATTGCCTCTACCAACTGGCATGGAGTTGAAGAGTGTTAGGCAATCCTGGTGATGATTGGTGATGTGAGGCTGTTCTCTCCACCTTCGCATTTTAATTTTAATACTATATAATCCTATGGTTTAGCCATACCCTTACTGAGATTCGAACTAAATATATATGACACTAAATATATATATATATATATAAATATGACACTAAATACACACACACATACACACTCTTTATACAATTAAGGACATTTAACATATACAAATATATTTAAATCTCCCAGTTACACATTTCCTTTAGTAGCAGAATATCACAGTTCAATTTATTTACAGAAATAAACTTCAAAAGGAGTGCTACCTAACATGGTTGCCATTTTTTGATTTAGTAATTAAAAATAATCCAAACTCAAATAATACAGAATAATTTAGAATATGTTTAGTTTCATTTATATTATAATAAAATACAGAATATGCTCAAACTCTGAAGGAATTAAAAAAATAAAATGATGAAAATTATGTTTCTTTAATTCATCTGCATTATTAATAATGACCAGAAATGCATATTTAAGCTTCAAACATATGCATGCACAAAATCTTAGATTACCTAGCATTTATCTCTCCCCCC
This sequence comes from Thamnophis elegans, assembly GCF_009769535.1. Lineage (NCBI taxonomy): Eukaryota > Metazoa > Chordata > Lepidosauria > Squamata > Natricidae > Thamnophis > Thamnophis elegans. The sequence goes on along the minus strand of NC_045546.1, from coordinate 59,930,034 downwards.
CCACCTCAATACTTATTTTGCTCTAGAGGCAAATAGCTAACTAAATTTAGCTAATAATTACATTTCCTTTTTCTGCTAAATGTGTTTGAACATATTGATTTTTTGCAACTAAACATGTCCCTGGGAAATTAATATTAATGTTTAAAAAGCTAACAGTGCACCAATTTTAGGAACGTCTGAGATAGATTTGTATTTTTCTCACCTGCATTGTGCTTTGCTAAATATTTGTCTTTGTACTGCTTCTTTTTCTTTCCAAACCAAGTACAGCTTGCCTGCTGCTCTTGTTTAGTCTTCTCCATAGCAATACAAGCTACTCGCCTTGCAAGTGAACAGGAAACAACTATCAGCTGTACATTAAAGGTGACCTACTTTAGTATTATTAATTCATAAAATAATATCCCCTCCCACTTTTTACTTGTAAACAGATTAAAATATTTTCAAGGTTTCAAATGGAAATTTTAAACGAGTATTCTGAAAGTACAGAGGCCCTCTTATGTAGCAGCCACTCAGGAGACTATAAAATTAACTGCAGTGTTTGAGAACTTTGTAGGATAGGAATAACACTGTAATAGTTCCTGTTTTTTAGTTATCTGAAAGGACAGGTCACAGTGGAATGTTTTCCAGTTCTCAAAACTTGTCATGGCCAAAAACTGATAGACACAAAGAGAAAACTCCTGTGACAATATTCATACAGATATAATCTCAATAAATGGGCACAACATCAATTAAGCTTCATTTGACCTCCTCAGTTGAATTATCATCAGGTATTGATCAAATTGAATTCAAGAAATATATCTACAAGGTAGAAATGTATGCTTTTACAAATGATCACGGTATACTTTCCTAAATCAGAGACCAAGGAGGTAATTGAATTTGTGTATATTCATCGCTTCCACTAGTATTCTAATGGACTTCCTGGCAGACTGAATGATCAACTGTGTTCCAATGAAGTTACTTTTAATAAGCTAAGGTCAGGATTTCCCAGCCATTATAGAAGACTACCAAAATAGAATCAAGATCCAGCATGAGTTATATTTTATGATGCAGTTCTTCTGAAACCAAGCATTTATGACCTAGAAGTGGTCTAAGATCAGTGTAATATAGCTAAAGAAAAAAATTTCCCCTGTCCAATTGTGTCCGATTCTAAGGGGCAATATTCATTTCCGTTTCTTAGCTAGTGTTGTCCAAAGATGTTTCTGTGGTCATGTGGCCAGCATGACATCACATCACAATGCAGAACATGTGGTGAAACATGAAATGCTGTTACCTTCCCATCGAAGTGGTACCTATTTATTTACTTGTATTTGCATGCTTTTGAATTGCTAGGTGGGCCAGCATAATATAAGTATTACCCAAATAAAACCATTTATTGAGGCATGAGATTATTGTTGTGAGGATAAAATGAGGCATTCAGTTCTCAGAAAAAAGAATATATAAACAAAATACAGAAATTAACTGATAATACAGTTTATTACCTCTTTAGAGTTAGTGGATTCATTTCAGGTTGCCAAGATAGTAAGGGAATTATTGTGTTGCAGACAATCTGTTTAATACAAACCTAAGTAATCACTGGGTTTTTCTTTCTCCAGAGAACAAAATTTTAAAATGATTTTAGCTATTGATATTGTGACAGCACCCTCTTCATTGATTTTTATAAGATACTACATCTCAATATATGTATTGCTAAAGATTGAAGTATTAAGAAAGGAAACTAAAATACAAGAACTGTGTATTTCAGGCCAAATTAAAAACAATGTAACTTCTTTAAAGTCCATTATAATGATAGTGATTGCAATGAAACAAATGCCATCTGATGAAATTTAAGTTGTTGTCTGGAACAGTTTACTACTTTTCTAAACCACCTATAATCTTTTATAATCTACTTTAGCAAATCAATTTGGGGACAGGAAGAATATTTTTCAACTATTGTGAGCTGGCTGTTTTTACTATGATATTATCTAGGCAGAAATATTCTCGTCATATTTATTTCAATCATTTTTATCTTATTCTATGTTGTATGTTAAGACATGAGTGGAAACAGTGCAAATAAAAATTCACCAACACGAGGATGAAGTTGTTTGATGGGTATTGTTAGTATATTCTGTGAGACTGAAGTTGTTTCAGGAATAATAGTTAAACTGAAAGAAGTTAGTACACTTGCAGATGGCAGTTATAATATCATATACAAGCAATCCTTGTTTAGTGACTTGTTTAGCGATTGTTCAAAGTTACAACTGCACTGAATAAGAACACTTATAGACAATCCTCTTAGTGGCCATCCTTGTAGCACATGGTTGTAATTCAGGCACCTAGCAATTAGTTTACAATTATTACAATTACATAGTCCCGCAGTCATGTGAATGCCATTTGTAACCTTCACTGTCAATCTCTGACAAGGAAAGTCAATGGGGAAGCCAGCAAATGGTGATCACATAGCCATGCCTAACAACTGCATAGGATTCACCTAATGATGGCAATTGGAACTGCCACAACTGCTGTTGTAAATCAGTGCAGTCATGTTATATCACATTTTAAGACTGCGTTGCTTAGTGATGAATTGCCAATCCCAATTATCTTTGTTAAATGAGATCTAACCGTACATTATATCCAGAATCAATATGGTGTTCATATTGGATTTTGTGAAAGATTGATTAAAATATATATTTTCAACTGGGCTATGGGGCAACAATAGCAGGATCATCTTCTTGCTTCCTTATTGTTTTAGGTATTTTTTGATAAGGCTGATAATTTTTTTCTTTATTTACACACAAGTTTTCAAGTAACTCTATCTTCTCTTATAAGAGGATGGAAAAATATGATTTTTTTACTTAGGAAAACTGCCACCTAAATTTCTATAGCAAGTGACCTAATGAATACTTCATACTACTTTATACAACTAAAAATATGTTCTGTTTTCAGTAATAGCCTAGCCAATCAAGTTACTTCATTCAAGCATTCTCTTTATCAACCAAAACCACAAATGTTTAAAATATGAAATACTGACAAATTCAATTATTAAAAATTTAAGCAAACTACTTTCATGTTTATCAATTTCCAAACAACATACCATTCCTGAAGCTCAGGAGAAGGAATGAGACCTGCAGTTCCATTTTTTGAATTCTCGAGTTTACCCTGCCACCAATTGTGATCATCTTTGCTAATAATCTGGATAATATCGCCAACTCTAAATCTGATACCAGCTTCCTTGCAGGGAATAAGATCATCTTTTGCTGGATCATATTCAAATTGTGCTCTTACATATATCTGAAAACAATATTAAGAGACAGAAAATATAAAGTTAATATGTTAGGATTTTAGATATAATAGCTTCCATATACAGATTTAAGTTTTCCTTTGATTTTCTTTTATAAACAGCCTTTAAAATAGAATTGCAGAAGATTTGGGGCATCGTCTGAGAGAGTTGTGTAGCTATAGTTGAAATCATATATACAGCCAATATTCTGTCACATTTCAAGAAAATCCTGTCTTCCCCAGTTATAGATTTATAAAGCAGAACCTGCAGTATTTGAGAGGGTTTCATAATAATCTAGGTGAAGTTTTTGGGGAGAAATGCAGGGAGAAAGAAGCAGACAGATCTACTGCTTGAACTAAATTCAACCAAGTGGACAAATTCACACATATTAATAAACTAAGATCCAAAAATTATTTAGATTAGCAATTATACTGCAGTTTTTTTTGGAACATAATGCTAAATATGAATAAAAATATTTTAAACTACATTTTGAGTATAATTTTATTGGTCACATTACTGTTTCACCTCATGCCTCATTTATAAAAATGGAGAAATATTAACCACAATACAGGAATAATAGAAAAGCACAATTAAAGGATTATATAATATTGTGCACTAATTATATAAAAAGTATGTTCATATGAACAAATAGGGGTGATCTTTTGCTTGCAAAAAGGAAGGATTGTAGGAGTATGACTCTAAACTGTGAGAAGTGGTTTGTCCAAATATATTGAGCTCCCTCAGTATATCATCTGCTGCCAGAACAGCAAATGTTGAATTACATCTAGCTAATAAAAAGTGGCTGTCAAACTGTTACTTAATCTCAACTGGTAAGAGAAATAAAGTATATTTTCAATTAATCATTATGAGAAGCTGGGGTTCAATTTTATGAATCATCCTTGGGATAATTTATACTTACTTCATTTTAAACTACATATATTCAGTTACTAATAACATTTTTAAAACCCAGCTCACAAGCTATACACAGTACTACTTGGCAACGGTATAATCTCTCAGAATAAATGATTTTTTAAAATGTATATCACTGAGCTGACCTTGGGTGATCTCAAAAAGCTAAGCAGGATTAGCTTTTCTAAAATTAATATTTTATTTATATTATATTAAATTGATATTTAATATAAGATTAATATTTGGAGATATCTAGGAAATATCAGGGCTATTGACAAGTCTTGGAAGTTGAAAAAAATATCTTGGAGAAAATAAAAGCAAAACTAGAGTATTTGAAATGCCACATGAATCTTTATGCACTAGGGAATCATTTACATTTGTTTATTTTGGGGGGTACATTTATTTTGCTTAATAATAATATATAAAACATTTCATATTTTTATTACTATTGTATGAACTAAATTCATTCCATCAAGGCATATTACAATTGGTTTACATATAATGTTAAATGATGTTTTGGAATGATTACTGTTCTATGAACAAACACGAGGAAATATAGATTCACATACTTTGCTTTTTCTGTGTGGCTGGGTTAGTGTTTTATTGCACTTTCAAAGAAACCTAAATTGGTTTTATTTATAAAATCCAAGGTCATGATTTAAAACAAGAAAGTTTACTTAATATTCTTCATGTTAAAAAGCAATTTTATCTCTGTAACTTAATGTGCATTAAGTTTTAGAGTTCTTTTAAGATCTATTAAGGTAGTTACAGATAAAATATGCAATTTCTGTATTAAGATACAGCCCAATTAAGAGTTTTTCATAAATTTTATCTATCATCCATTTACTGTTATCACACATGTTCAAGAAAATCTGAAATTGAAAGAGGTCTTTTGGTTATACAAATATAAAGAAGATATGGCTGCAATTGTTCATTTAAAAAAAATATAAACAGCCCTTCTGTTTGTAGTTAAGTTCCAGATCTTTTGAAAAATCTGGGGAAAGCTCTAGGGAATCCTTACTTGGAATAAGGTGGGGCAGACAGAAAATCCATTGAACCAACTGACATAAAGGATTTTGATTTCCACTGTTTATTTTTTTAATTTGCAATTTTACATTATAGCATCAAAGATTAAAGTATCTCAATTAAAGATATGTACAACAATAATGGACAATTGCTTCTATTTCTTTAAAACAAAAAAACCCTAACAAACTAATTTTAAAAAGCTCTTATGGGAGTCCAATAATAAATAAAGGGTAGCAGCTGGATGTTCCTCCATACTTGCTTTTGATTCTACAAAAAACAAAAAACAAAAGTGTATTTCCCCAACCTCTGTGTTTATGTGAATGTAGTGCTAAAAGAGAATCCCCACAACTGTTTCATTTAAAAAAGGCTACTTTCCTGTCCTTTTTAATTTTTGTAATTAATTAAATTTAATACATTTAATTGTACATCATTTGCACTTTCAGCCTGATCATATATAACAAGTCATTTGTAATGATCTTATTTGAAGAGCCATCCTGCTCTCATCAGGGCAATAAAGCTACTAGAAAGCAACCATTATATATAATAGGTTTATTAAGACAAATATGCGCACAATACATGATTCTTGGATAAGATTTAATGCATAGCAATAACATGACAAAATAGCAAATCAAAATCATAAAATCAAATCAAATGAAATATGATGAGAATGTTGGTGCTGACAGACAACATGAAAGTGAATGGAGAAGCTGTTAGTAAGAAAAAAACAACTTAGTATCATAGGAGTAATAGGAGTACCACATGATAAATAGTCTGTGTTGATCAGCCATATAAATAAAACACAAAATGATAAAAGCTGTAAAATCTGAATCAGCACATTATAGGATAAAAAAATTGAAATGGTAAGGAGAAAATGGTATTAAGTAACTAAGTTATGAAAGCTTTTATGGCAAATAGCTATTCACCTGTCGTCCTTTTGGTTGTGTTGTTGATGGCAAGTCCTGCAGAATAAAGTCAACCCAGGAATAGTAATTTTTCATCTTACTTTGAAAATAGGTAACAGTTTTAATGTCAAAGCTATTTTAGAGGTATTAACTATAATTATCTTCAGAAAATGTCAAACCCAGATTGTTTAGCAGCAAGCTGAAGCAGATAAAATTTAAGCAGATAGAAAGTGTGCTTTTAATAAAGAATTGATCATCTTCAACACAAAAATTCCTTAAACAAAGGAAAGTAATATTAATATTCAAACTGTATTCCTGATGAGGCATTAATATTGATTAACATTGTAATTACAAATTGAAGCTAATATTTAATTGTATCCATTTTAGTATTTTTATCAAAATGTAATTGCAATATTTTGAACAGTTTTTGAACTTCTCCAGAAGGTTTTTAAATGTTTAGTTTAGTGTTGACAGCAGAAATACAAAGAATATTTTTGAGGCAACGTTTTTCTACAGATAGTTTTTAACATTTTACCATGTGTGTTCACAGAAAAAGTAAACAGCAGCAATATCAACAATGTTTACTAATATCTTTTTGCCTGAACATATGGTAAAAAGAACAGCACTTTGTGTTAAAGATGTGATGTTAATAGCTTGCTTGTAAATGCTTATAAAGAGAGTTTCTTTCGCTTTTCATATCCAGGCAAGGCTCATATTTCACAAAAATATGTGCAGGTACAACAATAGCAAGGGACACACCAATTCATTAACTCAGATAGCGGAAACCAATGTGGTAATCTAGAAAACTTTAATAATAACAATAGTAATAATGATGATGATGCCTAGGTCTTGAAGGCCTCAAATATCTGCTTTACAAATGTTTTGCTTAAAAACACAAACAAAAGTTCAAAATGGAAATTATTCTTTTTGTTTAACTTTGAGCTAATCAGGATAAGAATAACAAGAAGCATATTTCAAAATGATTAAAATGTTTACCTGATGGTTGAATGCAACTCATTAAAGGGATGTTCACTAGAAAATTATATTACTGAATAAACCATTGAATGAGAAAAAATAGGGAATTTTAAGTATTTTTCATTTTCTTAATAGATTGAACATAGAAAAAGAATGGTACATTAGCACCAACAAGACTGCAATACTCTCTGTCTGGAACTGGAAGTCTTACCGAAATAGAATTGTTAATGCTGCTATGGCCATTAGCTGGGGACTGTCTGGATGTAGAGGGGGAATCTCTCTGAAATAAGACACAAGGTTCATTATCACACAACACTACACAGATATATTTTAATAAACAAATACTGATAGGTTTAAAACCACTTTTGCCTTATTCTTCTTAAGAAATAATATATTTTAACTTGCACAATACACCTAAAAAGTCTATTTTTACATAGTTTGCAGTTTTAGTGAAACTGCTTATTTATTCGCTCTGTTTTCTCTTAGTAGCAGAAACATTTCATTTTGTTCATCATCTCTTCTGAAATGATTGCTTATATGATGATGAAAAATACAAAGATCTCACTTGCCTAATTATCATATAATGCAAAATCAGGTTTGTTAAACCACATTCAAACATTATAGGCTTTAGATGCCTCAGTTAAAGACAATTTTATTTATTCCTAGGATAAATCTTTTCCAGAAATAACATGTGAAGTAAGTTAGCATTTAAAGATTTGGTAGTGGGAAAGTAGTATATATTCCTTTAAAAAAATAGTACTAATGATATAATTTTTAAAATACTTCTATGGTTTTGCCATACATACATACATACATACATACATACATACATACATACATACATCTTTGTAAGAAACTATTAGCTTCGTTGAATACTTTTGCAGCAAATAATTTGCATTATGAAAAATAAAGAATATAAAACAAATAATTTTGCACAGCAACATTTGAAATTAGTACTATTTTTAAAGCTTATTTTTATTCCTTTAATATACCAAAGAGAAAAAGACAAAGAAAAATGAGGAAAAGGCAAAAAAAGAAACAAAAACTTTTTTATGTTACAGAAAGAAAATTAATCCTTGAGCATAATATTTATCAGTATGTCTTCACTTTCTATATATGAGCTGGCTATTAAATTTATTAAGAATTTTTAAATAAATTTGATAGACAGCTCATATATAGAAAGTAAAGACATACTGGTAATTGTAAATCTGGAGTTGCTCTGTATTTCTAACATCGAACTATAATCTATTTTATTGTTGTCCAAACATGATAAATCTGTAATTCATCTTGTAATATTAGATACCGTATTCTTGGTTATAGAATTAAAACTGATATTCAAATTTTTAAACAATATTGCTCTTGTAACAAGATATTAAATACAAATTGAGTAGTAGTAGCATAATTCCAAATAATTTGAGTAGTGTCTCATCTGTTTTACATTTTGTAACTTAGGTTTGGTTTGGTTTATTGGATTTATATGCCATCCTTCTTTCAAGCTCAGAAACCACAGCCACTCAGTCTTGGAGGGATTGAGATTGAGCCTGTTCTTCCCCATCCAGATCTGCACATCCTCCAGGCATCGGGACAACATGTCGAGGGCATCGTTTGGGTGGTATGGGATAGAGATGAAAAATTGGGTATCATCAGCATATTGATGATACCATACCCCAAAACTCACTCAGTGGTTTCATATATATGTTGAACAGGAGGGATGAGAGAACCGACCCCTGGGACACCCCACAAGTGACATGCCTCGGGGTCGATCCCTGCCCTCCAGTCAACACAAACTGCGACTGATCCGACAGGTAGGAGAACCACTGTAAAATGGTGCCCCCCACTCCCAACCCCCCAAGTCATCACAGTAGGATACCATGGTCGATGGTGTTGAAAGCCGCTGAGAGGTCTAATAGGACCAGGACAGAGGAGCAGCCCCTGTCCCGGGCCCGCCAGAGATCATCGACCAATGTGACCAATGCCGTCTCCGTACTGTATCCAGGCCTGAAACCCAACTAAAACGGATCCAGGTAGACAGCTTCATCCAGGTACTGGGGAAGCTGACATGCTACCGCACTCTCAACAACCTTCGCTACAAAGCGAAGGTTGGAGACCGGACGATAGTTGGCTAAAGAAGCTGGGTCCAGGGAAGGCTTCTTAAGGAGGGGCCTCACCACCGCCTCCTTCAAGGCGGTGGGAAAGAACTCCTCTCTCAACGAAGCGTTGGTAATTGCCTGGAGCCAGCCTCGTGTCACCTCCCGGGAAGCCAAGACTAATCAAGAGGGACACAGGTCCAGCACAAAAGTGGCAGCACTGAGTCTCCCCATAATCCTGTCCATGCCCTCGGGGGTCACATGGTCAAACTCATCCCAGATGGTCTCCACAAGATTCATCCCCGTCGACTCGCCCGAATCTACTCAGTCAGAGTCCAAGCCTGTCCGGATCTGAGTGATTTTATCCTGCAGATACTGCAGCCCTACCCTGCAAGTGGTCTTTCCCAGTTCCTTGGTTAAATAAGGAGTGGGTCACCCTAAACAGGACGGCTGGGCAGTTATCTGCGGACGCGATAAGAGCGGAAAAATGTTGCCATTTTGCCACTTTTATTGCCACTAAGTAGTATTTAATATGAATTCTTACTAGTGTTCGATCAGATTTGGACCGGCTGGCCCTCCAACCACTCTCTAGGCGTCTTTTCCAGCGTTTCATCTCCTGGAGCTCCTCGATAAACCAGGGAGCTACCTGGGATCGACACCGGGTCAGATGCTGCAAAGGCACAACACGATCCAAAGCCCCAGTGGCCGCCCTATCCCAGGCTTCCACTAGGGCTTCGGTCAAGTTGTGAGCAAGGGATTCAGGAAAAGTCCCAAGCTCAATCAGGAACCTTTCAGGGTCCATCAGGCCCCTGGGGTGGAACCATCTAGTCGGTTCTGCCTCCTTGCGGTGAGGGGTAGCAGTATGGAAGTCAAGCCTGATGAGGTAATGATCCGACCATGACAAGGGTTGGATAGAAATATCCCCTAAATCTAGATAATTCATCCACTGCCCAGAGACAAAAATCAGGTCGAGTGTGTGTCCCCCATTATGGGTGGGGTCTTGAATTAACTGAGTTAGATCCATAGCCATCATGGAAGCCATGAACTCCCGAGCTGACTCGTATGTCTTGCCAATGGAAAGCAGATTGAAATCCCCCAGGATCATAAGCCTGGGAAAATCAACCGCCAATTCAGCTAATACATCTAGCAGCTCCGACAGGGCCAATGAAACGTAGCAGGGAGACAAGTACGTAACAAAAAGGCCCACCTGAACTCCAAGGCCCCATTTCATAAAAAGGGACTCACACCCGCGTATCTGAGGCACAGTGACCTCCTGAGGTCCGAGACTTTCCCTAATAACCACTGCCACCCCGCCGTCCCTGCCCTGGGCTCTCAGCTGGTGAAACGCCCAGAAGCCTGGTGGGCATAATTCACTAAGGGGAACACCCCCCTCATCGCCCAACCAGGTCTCTGTAATGCACACCAGGTCCGCTCTACCCTCTTGTATGAGGTCATAAATGAGGGGAGCCTTATGTACCATAGACATGGCGTTAAGCGACATCTGCCGGAGACCAGGGTCCTGTAATCCCGAGCACCCAGGGGTGTGAGAAGGGTGATGAGGGTCGGAACGTGCGATCGCTCTTAAACAGTGAACCCGTGTCCCCTGAACATAATTTGGCCCTCAGCCCCCACCATATCTGCCTCTCCCACAAACAGTAGAGATGGTGATCACCCCCTCCCAATGGAATGGCTTAATGTCTCCCCCGGAATCCCAACCCTTCCCAGCACTCCTGACCCACACCCATTAGTTAGCTCTGGCCTGTGCCCTGGCAGACTCCCCCCCAAGCGTGTCTGAGCCATCCGTATCAACCCCCCGCCCCCCCTTAAAATTTGATTTAAAACCCCCAGTACAAAACCCCTAAGAAGACTCTTCTTCACATGCCACCTCTCGGGATCCCAAGATCCGTCATTAAGGAAGCGTCTTGATAGGCAAGAAGGCCATCCCCGGGAAAGGGGGAGTTCCCAAAGGGAATAAAGTTCTGCCGCAGTATAACATAGAGGAGAGTGTGACATCAACCAAACAGGATGACATCACGGGGAGATGGAACGAGGAGATGACATGTCCGGGGGGGGGGGGAAGCCGACAGTGTTCAAGGGGGGTAGTGGGAAGCTGCTGCTGCCCAAACCCACGCCAGCTTCAGAGACCCCAGGCCGGGCATCCCGCCACCACCACTGACCACACCCACGCCGGCAGATGCCGACGCTCTTCATTCTCCTCTCACCGCCAACCTTCACTCACGATGTTCCGGCTACGAAGCAGTAAATCACAGCTCAAGGGTATCCCCGAGGTCCCAGGAAGTTCTCATAGCTAGACCTGGAACCAACGATGGGATAGGGCACCCCCTGCAACCCCCGGGAAGGACAATCATCTCCCCGAAGCGCTCCTCAAATGCGACAGGACACCATCTTGGGCATGCGCACAGAGGGTCAGAACTTAATTATTACATAAGGGATTATGTTTAGCTGAACATAAAGAGGAATCTTTTGCTGAATCATATTGGCTTAGTTTTATATTAAGATTGTAATACATATCAATGTTCTTTTATTATTAAAGTTCAATTATTCTTAATATTAAAAATGATAATTATTAATGACCCATAGCAGTTGATCTGTTAATATGGGTTATTCTGACTTTTTATTTAAGAGTTCTTTCAAATGATTAATATCCAGCTTAGTGGTAGTCTTTAATTGTTTATAAAAAATAACAGAACTCTTTAAGAAAATTCCAATATTGATATTTACTCAGGAGTTTTAGTCACTTCACTTCATATGGGCCAAAGTGTGAAATCAAGAAAACTTTTCACAATTTTAGATATTCAAAATTTATTGGCAATAAAATAATCCACAGTATCTGTATCACCCCTTCCTTCCCAAATATCGAACTATACAAAGGGTAAATTTATTATGTGAATAAGGATTGAAATTATACTTTCATCCTGGTATCTTCAAATATATCTTGCAATCTTCAGTGCAAGAAAATGCAATGGAGTTATGGTTGAAAATAGCCAAACCATATCAAAGGAGTCACATAGTAAACATGCCATAATTATTTTTTAATTTGATTCTTATATTGGAGAAAGAAAATGAAATAAAAATATATCCAAAAATTAAACTGAAATTGGGAAGATAATGCTTGCTTCAGCATCATGTGATAGCTGTAATTTAGGTAAAGAATCTAGGGGGTTATCTTTCTTATTAAAAAACAAATTCAGTACCTTATCTGCTTGAAATAATACAAAGTTATTAACATAGGAATATCTACATAACCTTCTTGAAACAATCAATTTTACAATATTTTTCCACAAAAGCTCAATGTATTTTTAATTATCTAATTATATCAATTTTTCAGCTTTGAAAAGATATACCGGTAGTTATCAAATTACGATAACGGAGCCCAAAATTTCGGTTGCTAAGTGAGACAGCTGTCAAGTAAATTTGGTCCCATTTTACGACCTTTCTTGCCACAGTTGTTAAGTAAATCACTTCAGTTGTTAAATTAGTAATATGGTGTCAAGTGAATCTGGCTTTCCCATTGACTTTGCTTATCAGAAGGTTACAAAAACAATCACGACCCCAAGACATTGCAACCATTATAAATATAAGCCAGTTGCCAAGGGTCTGAATTTTGATTACGTAACCATGGCGATGCTGCAACAGTTGTATGTGTGAAAAAATCACTTCAGTCACTTTTTCAGTGCTGTTGTAACTTTGAACGGTTACTAAATGAACTGTTGTAAGTCGAAGACTACCAGTATTACATTTACAAATGAAGAACATTTCCTTGGTATAACTTATTCTCAAACATTTGAAAGAAATAAAAGCAATAATTAAATATCACATTTTTTTTAAAAAAAGTAACTTTTATTATAGATTTTTTTTCAGAACAAAAAGGATGCAAATTTGAGAGCTAGTTTGGTGTAGTGGTTAAGATGTTGGCTTAGAAACCAGAAGACTGTGAGTTCTATTCCCAACTTAGGTATGAAAGCCAGCTGGGTGACTTTGTGCCAGTCGCTCTCTCTCAGCTTAAGACACTTCAAAGGATTGTTGTTGTGGGGAAAAATAGGAGATAATATTATATATCTTTACTACCTTGTATTATTTGAAAATAATAAAGGCAGGATTAAAATAAGGAAAATAAATGAAAGGATAAATAAGAAAAAAAGGAAAAGGAAAAAGTAAGAAAGATATAAAGGAGCAGCTTCTGATTTACTTTAAAGCATTAAATGCATTAATTGTTTAATCCTCTCTTTAAATGTATGTCTCCCTTCTTTCATATTCTATTTTTAATCATCAAATTCATAAATCACACATTTATTTTTTGTTTTCAGCAAAAAGTCAATAAAGGTTTCCATTCACTAAAAAAGGTAGTTTGTTCTGAATCTTCAAGAAGCTCAGTAAATATTTCCCAGCATTCCAATTGCCTACTAAGATAAAGTCAAGGTCAGATAGTTTTCCAGATGTTATTTACTTTCTCTTCATTTTCTTTTGGATTTTATACAATGCAGTAATCATCTTCCTCCAGTAGATGGCTTCCCTGCTTCCAATTCCAGAATATAAAAACCCAGAAACAGCTGATTGTCATCCAGTCAGAGGAGATAAAGTTTAGAAAAGCAATTTCTCCCAATCGTCACTTTTCACAACGTTGTTTGGCTTTTCCAGGCTTTCTAGGTTTTAAATCATCCTTGTATGTATGTCTGCAAATGTATGTTTTGTATGTTTTTGTTTCTCCCCGTTTATAATTTTGTGTATTTTTCTTCTTTTTGGGTATTTGTTAATAACAATTGTTTAGGAAACTGATACATTCTTTTCAGTCTTAAAAGAATTCAAAAGTTTTCAGTAATATATTCTAATGAGTTATGATTCAATCAGTTATCCACCTAATTCCTTTAGCTCTTATGTCCATTCAGTGTCCATTCCAAACTATGATGGTACTGAACCAAGGAACCTATGAGCCATGTCCAAAATTCAAGTCATTACAGAAACCCTCCTGTCATGTGTTCAAAATTCAGGCACTTGGCAGGCTACTCACACTTAGAACTGCAAGGGCACTTCATCTCCCACTACCAGTCTATTTCCCTGATCTCTACCCTTTTGGCTGTTGCCTTCCTGCATTGTGTTGCCCTAACTGACCTTTGCCATCTTCTTACTTCATCACTGATTCCCACCAGTCCCCCCAGAGCCGTGAAACACCAGAAAGTCCCTTTACATTGCACTTTTGGGCTGGGCTTTGGCTTTGTTTTGCAACTGAATATCAGCCCAACCTAGCCCAGCCCATTGTGACCCAAAAATGGGATGCAGAACAGCTTTCTGGTATGCTGCACTCTAGGGTTGCTTTTGGCTAATTTGCTTTCCCCACAGTTGAAAGCAGCCTAAGCTGATCCAAGAGGATGATGTAATGGTCTTTCTGATACATTGTAGTTCTAGGGGCAGTTTTGCCTCCTTTTTTTTTTTTTTTTTTTTTTGCTAATGTCGAGCCTGGCTAAACCAGGGATACCTTGTCAACAGTGGGAGTAAGAAAAATAGTGAAGATCACCTGGGGTGACAAGAGCACAAAGTGGCAGGGCTCTTGGAATGCAAGGTGGTGAGATTGAGTGTGGCTGGAATTGAGCGAGAAGCTGTGGCTTCCCAGGATGTGGCAAGCAGCCCCAGGGCCATGCAGTTATTGGACTGCTTTCAACACTGCAAAGCAAGGGTGCAGGGCAGCCAAGGGGCAGAGGGGACAGGGAAAGGATATAGGCATGGTGGGATTCAAATAATTTAGCAACCGGTTCTCTACCCTAATGATTTATTCCAACAACCAGTTCACCAAACTGCTCAGAAATTTAACAACCAAAGTGGTGCGGACTGGCTGAATCCCACAACTGGATATAGGGAGTGGTGAGAGTTTGAGGCACTTCCTTATCTTACTGAGATGTGGAGCTGGAATGGATCAAGCCTGGAATGGCTTTGCTTGGAGTGCATAATCAGTTAATGACCCATGATTCTAGGTTAACCATGGCAACTGGGATTGTTGGGATTCTGGTCACTAAGCAATATGATCACATGGCATCTTGCTTTATGATTACATCATTTAGTGATGGAAATTCTGGTCTGTATATAAAAGCCTGTTATTAAAAATATTATTGCCATGCTAATGCAATAATATCATTGTTCCTTAACTGATATGAAAGAGCAAATTATGGTTTACAAAAACAAGGAGAGATGAAATTGACATATTCAGAGTAAGAAGTAAGAGGAAGTGTATGGTTTGTTCAAACATTTTCCAAGTGGCAAACTAGTTTGTAGAATGAATCATAAAGTGGAAAAATTACTCTAATTAAGCTCTGTGTGTGTGTGTGTGTGTGTGTGTGATTGCACATATGAACTAACAATTACATTCTATGCATGTTTAGTAACCAGAGAAAGAAAACTAAGACTAGATAATTATGTCTTATAATGTATTAAAAATTAAATTACAATATACATAAAGACAATTGGCTATGATCTATGAACTTCAAACAGTAACATACGATATATATTTTCCTTAGTCAATGTGTATTAACACTATGTATATATTCATATAGCATTAATGTCATGCTGGATGAAAATTTAAATTTCTAACTTGCCTCTTTTTTGGGGGGGAGGGGGGCATCAAGGTTGCCCAGGAAGACCAGCAGAATAATAATTTTTAAAAAAGAGATAGACTTAATAAAATAAATAGAGAAACGTGTAGAAAAATGTAAAGGTTTAGGTTTAGGTTTTATTTGACTTGTATGCCGCCCTATTCCTGAAAGACTCAGGCTAACAATCAGAAGGGGAGGGGGTACAAAAATAAAAATAGAAAACAGAAATTTAAAATACAACAACAGTCATAACCTCAAAGGGGGCTGGATAGTTCAACAGCCCCAGGCCTGTCGGAACAGTGAGGTCTTAGTTGCTTTGCGGAAGGCCGGAAAGGTGGTAAAGGTCCGGATCTCAACGGGGAGGTCGTTCCAGAGGGCCGGAGCAGCCACAGAGAAGGCCCTCCCCCGGGGAGTCGCCAGCCGACATTGGCCGGCAGATGGAATTCGGAGGCCTAGTCTGTGGGATCTAATAGGTCTTTGGGAGGTGACTGGCAGGAGGCAGTCTCTCAAGTAACCAGGTCCGATACCATGTAGGGCTTTAAAAGTAATGACTAGCACCTTGAAACATGTCCGGAGACCAATGCACAGCCAGTGCAGCTCGCGGAGGATAGGTGTAACGTGGGTGTACCGAGGTGCACCCACAATCGCTCGCGTGGCTGCATTCTGGACAAGCTGAAGTCTTCAAACACTCTTCAAGGGCAGCCCCATGTAGAGCGCGTTACAGTAGTCCAGTCTTGAGGTGACGAGGGCGTGAGTGAATATCCGAAGGGCCTCCTGGTACAGATAGGGTCGCAATTGATGCACCAGGCGAACCTGGGCAAAGGCCCCCCTGGTCACAGCCGACAGATGGTGTTCTAGAATCAGCTGTGGATCCAGGAGGACTCCCAAATTGCGAACTCTCTCTGAGGGGCGTATAATTTCACCCCCCAGGCTGAGAGATGGAATAGCTGGACCATCTTTGGGAGGGAGCATCAATAGCCACTCGGTCTTGTCGGGATTGAGCGCAAGCTTGTTCGTTCCCATCCAGACCCTGACAGCCTCCAGGCACTGGCACATCACTTCTTTTTGGCACAGGGCAGACAGATACAATTGTGTATCATCCGCATATTGATGATATTTAATCCCGTGCCGGCGTATGATCTCACCCAGCGGCTTCATGTAGATGTTAAATAGGAGGGGGGACAGGACCGAACCCTGTGGCACCCCATAATTGAGGGGCCTAGGGGTCGATCTCTGCCCTCCGACCAACACCGACTGCGACCTGTCCGAGAGGTAGGAGGAGAACCACCGAAGGACGGTGCCTCCCACTCCCACCTCCCGCAACCGTCGCAGAAGGATACCATGGTCAATGGTATCAAAGGCCGCTGAGAGGTCAAGAAGCACAAGGATAGAGGAGTGACCCCTATCCCTGGCTCGCCAGAGATCATCGACCAAAGCAGTTTCCGTGCTGTAGCCAGGCCTGAAACCGGACTGAAAGAAATCCAGATAATCGGTTTCATCCAAGGACCGTCGGAGTTGAAAGGCCACCACTTTCTCAAAAACCTTCCCAACAAAGGGGAGGTTGGAGACTGGGCGATAGTTACTCAAAATGGCTGGATCCAGAGAAGGTTTCTTCAGGAGGGGTCTCACCACCGCATCCTTTATGAGGTGTGGGAAGGACCCCTCCCGGAGAGAGGTGTTAACTATCGTCTGGATCCAGCCAATAGTTGGGATCCAGTCAAGACCAGCCAGGAGGGACACGGGTCCAGTATACAGGTGGAGGCACTCACCGCTCCCATGGCCTTGTCCACTTCCTCAGGAGTGACAAGTTGAAACTCGCTCCATAAAATTCGCTCAAGACCTTCCCCTGGTACCTCGGCTGGTACCGTGCAATTGGAGTCCAGATCTGTCTAAATCCGAGTGACTTTATCCGTTAGAAACTGAACAAATTCCTCAGCTCTACGTTGTAAAGGGTCGTCCGCATCCCTCCCTTTCAAGAGGGAGCGGGCTATTCTAAACAAGGCGGCTGGGCGCGGTTCAGCAGATGCAATAAGAGCGGCAAAATGCGCACATTTCACCGCCCGTATTGCCATGAGATAGGTCCTGATAAAGGCTCTCATCAGTGCTTGATCTGACTCAGAGTTACTGGCCCTCCAGCGGCGCTCTAGGCGTCTCTTTTGGTGCTTCATCTCCTGGAGTTCCTCAGTGAACCAAGGAGCTCTCCTGGATCCACTACCTTGGAGAGGCCGTAAAGACGCAATCCGGTTTAGGGCCCCCGCCGCCGCTGTATTCCAAGCAGCGACTAAAGGCTCTACCGGATTGTGGAGGGATGGATGGATGAAAAGGAGGAAGGATGGATGAGTTTTTAAGAGTCTGGGGCTGCAAAATGGGGGTTATTAATCTCTCTCTCTCTCTCTCTCTCTCTCTCTCTCTCTCTCTCTCTCTGTGTGTGTGTGTGTGTTTGTGTGTAAGCCTTCATTCCTGCTCACTTCACACTGGATGCACAAAAAGAGCAGTCAAAATGTGTGTTTGTGTGTGTACGATTTTTACCAGCAACAAAAGGGGAATTGCTAGCAGGGTCTTTTATTTGCAGCTGTTAAGTGCTTGGTTACAGCAATTACAAGATCTCAGGAGGAATGGGGGAACATGGGGAGGGGGCGACAGGGAGGGAGGGAAATCTCCCCAGCTGGGCTTTGACCGATCCTGCAGGGGCTGGAGGTTGAGCCAACCCCAATATTAACCCCCCTCTTTAAACCCAGTTTCCCTTTTGCCTCACCCTACCTAGGCTACCCGGTCCCACCATGCCAGGTTTCCTCCCGAGCAAACACACCTCCGATCCCAGCCCCAGGACAGCTGCTGCCCACAACAGCTGCAACTTCCACCCCATCCCAGGGAAGGAGGGAGGAAATATAGAAAAACCCAATTTTGGCTGTGTGTTAAGATCGGGAGCCCGATCGGCGAATTAACTTCATTTCATACGAGGATCAATTTGCTGTTTCTTTTCCCCCCAACCCAGCCAAAATAAGACCAACCCAGCCCAGATTGATCCGAAGTCCGCAGCTGCTAAAGCTTTCCTGGACCGGTCTTTTTAACATTGGCGATGGGAAGGGAATCCGCTGTAGGGATCCCAGCCTCAGCAAATGCCCCCCTTCTTTCTCCTTTCCACCCCCGCCAACAGGTATTGGCTGGAACAGGTTAACCTCCTTGTCCTTTAGATTATTCGTATTATTCCTTGGTTTCATGGCCATCGCCCACCCCCCTCCTCTTCGAAAAAGAGGGACCCGAGATTTAATTTAGCCACACGGGCTCTCGTAACTGGATCCCAGGGCGGCGTGGGGAAGGAAGAGGAAGGGGGATGGGGGAGGGAAGGGGGATCGGAGATCACAAGGTAGGAAAGGGATAGATTAAAAAAAAAGAGGGGATCATACGCCCCCACCCACCCATTCCCAACCCCATCTGACAGAAGGAGACGAGAGAAGAGCAGCGGAGAGAAGGAAATCTCCTCCATCCCCCGCCTCTTCCAAATTATATACACAGACACTGCCCTCCCCATCTTGCAGCCCCAATTCCAGCTGCACCAATTCAAGCTCCCAGATCTCTCTCTCTTTTTTTCTCCACTCATACCCCCCCAAACCAAACAAACGAGCAAAGGAAATACAAGAAAAGCAGCTTTTTAAAAAATAAATAAATAAATAAATAAATGAAATCCAAGGCACGGGAGGAAAATCCCCCTTTCCCCTAATTTCCACTCTCCCCCTCCCATCTCGCCTCCCGATCCATTTGGGGTGGATTTCTTTATTTGCAATAAATCCTGGTTTTTTTCCTCCCTTTTTTTAAAGGAAGGAAAATGATAGATCTTTTCCCTCCCTCCCGCCACCCCCCCTCGCCAAAAGGAGACCAGAGAAAAGCAACCAGATCGAAAGGGAGATATGATCGTGTTGGGAAGAGCCTCTTCCTTGCCATGCTGCCGCGCCCAGAAAGCCCCCCCACACTCGAGGCCGCCGGACGGCTGTCGCAAAAACGTCGTGCGCCGGTGCGCACATGTGCAGGAGGGGAGTGAGCCTCACCCCTCGTCAGGTGCTGTGAGCGAGCCGAGCGGAGGGAGGGAAACCACTGCCCTCTAAGGCCACATCGGGAACGACACTTCAGAGAAATAAAAACTTTTTTTTTAACGGCATCCTTTTTAAAATTGATGATTCGGCGTCTTTTCTTTCTTTTGGAAAATCACGACTTTTTGAACATCCCGTGGGACACAGGACAAATTTTGAAAAATTGTGACTGTCCCACCAAAAGCGGGACATCTGGTCACTTTAATCTATACTGTATTTTAGCAGAATCTATACAGAGGAACAGTTGATATATTTGAGCATGCAATATTTTAAAGTATGGCATCACTTACATAGTATTTCTCCCAGTGTGTTTGCTAGTAGGAAAAACATCCTTTCTTAAAATGAATTTAAGCATAACAAATCTAACAAAGCATATTTTATACATCTATAATTTCTTAATCATAAACCACTCAAAAATAAACAACTGAAAACTTTTATATTATTAATGAGGTAACAGAAATCTTTGGTCTAATTGCCTTTTTGGTAAAGGTATTTCAAATAGTTTACAGTGCAGCATTAATATTTAGATGTTATGAAATTATAGAGCTTTAAGATGCCATTTTAATATATTTAAAATATAATTGCATTTCAATTTGTTTAAATTTGCTCCAGAGGAATGTCTTCAGTTTATTATGGCAGCTTTTGAAGTTGTACATAACTAGATTATGAGCTGTTTCTAATATTTCATATGATGTTTTCCTTAAAACTAATCTCTGCCTACTTAATTTTATAATGCTCTATTTCTATATTACAAACTTTTGCTCCGTCAAATAGGATTAATTTATTAAAATGGGGTAAATTAAAATACAGGTAGTCCTCAACTTATGACCAGTTGTTTATTGACCATTCAAAATTATAATCTGCTTTAAAAGTTATGATGGCTGCCCCCCACCCCACCCCCACCCCCGGCCATGATTGCATTTTGGATGCTTGGCAATTTACTACAATGACTTACAACTGCAAATCTGGGCTCAATTCTGTTCATATGTCAAAGACTATCTGTGCAGTGAATTCCTACTTCCTACAATAAAATAAACAGCCATACATCCATTGAATATATAATAATATGGAATACCCCAAAATTGTAAATATTTTCAAAAGTTTAAATGTGACAAAAAATACCACCAATAGCTAAGGTCAACTTTCCTAATCTACCTTCAGATGTTTTGGTTACATCTTCCATAAACTTCTGGTTAAGAATAATGGCAGTTATAGTTCTAACATATTTGTTGGACACACAATTAAGGAATATTACTGATGTATTAGATGCATTTTTAACTAATTTGTTTGGATGAAATATTATTAGGCAAAACTGGCAGGAGACAAGTAACTACAACTATTTCAGCAAGACCAACTTTTACTGCATATCTAATAACTATCTTTTCCATCTTCTTGCTTCTCCTATTAGGCTCTTCCTGCACCTAAGAAAATTTTGCCTAGTAGATTCCTCTAATTCAATTTTTCCAAAACTGGGTCCTTCCTCAGGTGTGCACATTTTCCATCAATCCCATAGAGCAGCAGTCCCCAACCTTTCTGGGTTTGTTGACTGATTGGCAGGGAGGGGGAAAGAGGGGATAGTTCCATGCATGCAGTATGCAAGTGTGCATAGTTCCATTTGTGCATGCAGTGGTCATGCATGCTGCTTGAGCAAATGGAGCTGTGCGTGTTACTTGCCCATTCTTGTGCAAACTAAGTGGCTTCCCTGCCACTTCTGCAGCCCTAAGGGTTTGGGACCCCTCCATACAGCATATACATTTGGTTAGTCAAATGAGATGATGGGAGCTGTACTCCAATATTTTAGGAGAGGGTAAGTTACACAGAAAAAATATTTATAGAGCTAAGATTTGCTTTAACTTGAAGACACAATGCACTTTACACTTATATGGCGTTTTACTGTCATTATACATGCAAAAAGACACGTTTTTCCAAGCCACTTGGTAATAGACATCAAAACTTGTATTGGGTAGAGCTCTTTAGTGCTTTTTCTAATATCATTTTTTGTATATGTGTACTTGTGTGTGTAGATATGCACACATATACACATACACATGTACACTGTGTACCATAAGTCAGGGTCCATAAGTTAATCACAGTACATTTTATTAATTAATATTTTTTCAGAAAAATATTGTTGTACTTAGGAATATTCAAAGGTCATCAAATGAGTGAGGAAGTATTTAGCAATCAATTGGAACATTTAATGTAATTTATATAATAAATTATGGGGATCTGACTTTTAGTATTCTGTATATGTGTATTCTTTTTATGATGGAATCTGTATCCTAAAAATAAATCCCACTAAAGTGGACCTCTTTCTGAGGACAAGCCTTATTCTTCATTATCATTTACAATATTCCTTATTATTTCCAATATCCCAGAAAATCTGCAAATTATATAATTTAAATATATATGAATGCCTTTAAACAAATTTGGGTTATGACTAGAGCAGTGATGGCAAACATTTTTTTCCTCAGTTGCCATAAACATGCACGCATGTGCTGTTGCGGGCGCTTGCGTGCACACCCCCATAATTTAATGCCCCCCCCCCCGATTGCACATTTTTGCGCAAGGCTTCCCTGTCACTCCCTGCTCTGGCTGCTTCCTCTTGGCTAACACCCAGTGAGGGGAGAAGTTGCTCTGGCACAAACGGGCAGAGATGGGGAGGCGTGCAAGGGGGATGCTCGAGCATGCTCCTGAATCAAAAAACCTTCCCTTATCATTCTCCTGTGTAAAGATTGGGCCCTTTTTACTCTGTCCGGTGTGAGCCGGGTTGCTATATCGCCCCCTCCCGTAATCAAAGAGGATCCTGGGCACTACAGGCAATAGATAAATGAGGAAGGGAGCTGCCGGCATGAGGGAAAGACAAGCAGCAGGCAAGGAGAAAAAGGGGCTTCCTTCCCTTGTGGTGGCTGCTCTGTCCGTCCCCCCCCACCACGCTACCAAAGAGGATCCTGGCTAAGTGTTGCAATCCATAGGAAAATGAAGAAGAGCTGCTGGCACGAGGGAAAGACAAGCAGCAAGGAAAGAAGAAAAACAGATTTCCCCCCTCATGGTGGCTGCTCTGTTGCCCTTTTCTCCATTTCAGTGCCATGCCATGGAGCCTGCCCCACCCACCATTGCCAAGGCCCTTGCTTCCCCCAAGCATTTCTTTGCTTACCCTGATTTCTAGCTCCATTGCGTTTCTTGCCATTTTGAGCAGGGAAACTTCTCCAACTCCAACTTCTATGTGTGTGTGTGTGGGGGGGGGGAATCTCGTGAAGTTGGAATTGATAGATTGAAGGGTTTTTTTAGTCCCATAAACTTTGTTTCCCTGCCCAAAATGGCAAGAGATGTGATGGAAAAATGAGACAGAGGGAAAATCAGGTAGGCAAAGAAATCCTTAAGGGCCTGGGCAATAGTGGGTGGGGCAGGCTCCCTGGCATGGCGCTGAAATGGAGAAAAGGGCAACAGAGCAGCCATCATGAGGGGAAAAAGCCACTTTTTTTCTTTCCTTGCTGCTTGTTTTTCCCTTGTGCCAGCAGCTCCCTTTCTCATTTCCCTTTGGATTGCAGCGACCAGGCAGGATCCTCTTTGATAATGCAGGGGAGGGGGGAAACAGAGCAGCCAGCACAAGGGAAGGAAGCTGCTTTTTCTCCTTGCCTGTGCTTGTCTTTTCCTCGTGCCAGCAGTTCTCTTCCTCATTTCCCTTTGGATTGCAGCGACTAGGCAGGATCCTCAGGGAGGGGGGAAAACAGAGCAGCCAGCATAAGGAAGCCACCTTTTCTCCTTGCCTGCACTTGTCTTTCCCTCATGCCAGCAGCTCTCTTCCTCATTTCCGGTTTGCGCATTGGGCTGTTTTTCGCCTTTTGGAGGCTTCACAGAAGCCTCCTGTCAGCTCCAGCATGCATATGTGTGCTGGAGCTGACAGGGGAATGCCTTGTGTGCCCTCAGAAATGGCTCCACGTGCCACAGGTTTGCCATCACGGGACTAGAGTGTAATATCACATTTCTAAGAAAACTATTTGCATTTTTTCAATTTTTCTTTTGCTATTTCTTGAGAATCTGGTTTGTTGGTCAAAACAATTTCAGTAGCACTAGTTAGCATTTCGCAATATATGATCACATTAAATATTCATTAAATATTTTTCACTGGATGCATTCACCATTTTGATTTGTTTTATTGTTCCTCAATGTTAGCCCTGGCTCTTTAATCAATCTGAGCTTATTTTTAATATTAAAAATCCTGTCATATCATTGCATCTTTTCAGCAAATCTTTTTAGGAAGCAATCAGAATTCATTGTCCAGATTTTTTTTTAAAAAAATATTTAAATTATCTTGCTCAAATGTGTTATTATTCAAGCTTGTTTTTAATTATTCCATCGCCTAATTATCATTTTTAGTTTTGCTTTATTTTAGATATTTATGTAATATTTAATGAATTGATGTTATGAATATGAAATAGCAACAATACAGGAGGTGGATCGAACTACTCCTTTGTTCCGTTATCTTTGTTGTAAAATTGGTGTGTGTGATCTAATAGCACAGGCAGAAACAATTTCCCAGAAAGCAATAATATTCAGCCATGAGCAGGCAGTTAATTTTAAGACTGAGAAGAAAGTAATTACCTCACATGAAGAAGATTGAGTGCGATAACTTGGCACAATCTTGAAGGTGATGCTGCCTCTCATTTCTCTCTGGAGAAAGTAAAAGTATTTGTTGTTTTGCAAAACTCAAAACAAATATACGTAGCACCCAAAGCTATCTAATATTTTAAAAAAAGTCATAGCAGCCTATGGGTTTATTTCCAAAATTTAGTCACCAGATATCAAAAGGGGCCCTAATACACTTTAAAAAAAGTTCTGTATGGCGTGTATGCAACCAAGCTGAAGTACTTGTATAATAAGGTTAGTATTTTAGAGCATATCATATTTGGTAGTAGCAAGCTGGTTTTTGGTTGCAGTTTTTTATCATGTTCCCTGTCATTTGTAGATACTTTAGCAACAAAGACATTGAGCCATTTTTAAATGTAGTTGTTAACTACATGACACTTATTAAATATACTATACATAAGTCATTGGTAAAGTACAAGCTTGCTAATGAAATAGCATAAACTAAAATATCCCAACAAATTACTTTTTTTAAACAAAAACAAAATTACCGAAGACTATTTTTTAAATTCATACAGTAATTTAACAAAACTTGCTGAAAGCAATCCATTATTCCTTTTCTGAAAATAAATAAATAAATCAACCTGGACTCCAAGAATGGGATTATTTTATGGACAAATAATCCATGTAGGAAAAAAATAACAAGGATAATTAAATCAAACAAAAATGAAAACTGCTTAACAAAATGTTACTCTTCTTCTTGTCCTTGGTACGGTATTACAATGTGGAGTATGTTCTAGAATGTTATAAATGAAAATAGAACTATTTTCAACAAAACGTGAAGACTAATATATGTAGAAAAATAAACCCAACAAATATAACTCAGATTCTGCAATTGTTGAAAATGTAATTTAATTAAATACTCAAGTGTTATTACTAAATATTTGTCAAACTTTACTACTTAGTTAATGAACTCTGATTGACTGTACTGATACAGTCAATTATTATTTTTATTCCTCTTTTCAAAATATTATTTGGAGTTTATGCCAATTTAAAATGAGAGGACCTGGTTCCTAGTTTATAAAAAAAAAGATATAGAAAGGAAGAAGAGTTGGAAAAAAAGAGAAAAGAAGTATCAATTTTACAGAATATTTCTTTCCATAGGCTTAAATTTAGTTTAATTTGGACTAATATTCTGTTGGTATTGCTTTTGTGAAGGTAGTAGTCTTTAACTCATACTAAAAGTAAAATGAATGAGATAAAAACTTTTTATATGCTTACAAGCATTTTCTGAAGTTGTTCCACTGTTTGATTTGCCACACTAATTCCGTTTATTTCCCGAATTTCATCCCCTACATGAAGTGTACCTACAGAAGCAGTAACACAAAGTGGCACAATTACAATCTATTATGTTATCCCACATACCATTTTATATGCATAATTAAATATTGTAAACAATTAGAATTTCCTCAAACTATGTGGATAAGAAATTAAAACTTAAAAAATTACTAGAAGTCTAGCTACATAATCATCAACATATTCTGCTAAATTGTAGCTCTAAAACAGGGGTGTCAAACTCAATTTCATTGAGGGCCGCATCAGCATTTTGGTTGTCCTCAGGGGGCTGGGTCGGGTGGTCATGGTTGACTGGGCGTGGCTCAGTGTGTGTGTGATCAGTTCAACATCGCTTGATGGGTGGGGTTGTGTTGGGAAGGGAATTCAGGGGTCTCTGGTAGGTGGGCAGGAGGCTTGTCGCACAGGATGAGGTGAGGCGATGCAGGGGATGGGGGTGGGGATGTTGCTGTCACAAGGCAATGCAGGAAGTGGGGTGGCTGGTACTGGTAACCATTGGCTATCATGCTATCACCACCTTTTGTGCGTGGGGCCGATGTTTTCCAGCAGCCTGCCAGCCCCTCAGCTGGCACACTTGGAGGTTCTGGAGTCTACTCCACTTGGCTGGACATCCCAGAAGCACATGCTGCAGGAGCATCAGCAGAAAGTGGGGGAGGCCCGTGATCTAGATCGCTGGATGCGCTTACTCCATCCCAGTTTTTGCTTCCAGATGGAGAGGTTGCTGCTGATCATCTTCTTGGCCCCCTCGCAGGTCTTGCCCTTGGCCTATGCACAGAGCATGTTCCTCTCGTGCACCCAATGCACCTGGGCCCCACTGTGGGCTGTTGCTGCTGCCACTCAGCAAACATATTACCACACTCAGCAGACCTGCCTGGCCCGAAGCAGATGAAGAAGCCAGCTAGAAACCCTGAGTAGAGGTGGTAGAGCAAACCCAGGTCCAGCAGGCAAAAGTTGGTCACTGGGAGGCGAGGGGAATGCTGCTTGCCCATTCCAGCCACATGATGGTGGTCTGCATCACGTGCCTCTCCCCCACTCTGCTTCTGGTGCCGCCACCGCGCCTGCTTCTTGGAGAGCCAGCTTGGTGGTTGCAGCGGGCTGCTGGACACTTCCCCCTATGCATGCAAAGACATGCACGGATCTGGGAGAAGTGAGTGGAGAGCCACACAGAGGAAACAATGGGGGCGGGATCAAAATGGGAAGCCTCTGTCTGGAACCTCTGGCAGATTAAAAAAAACCCTCTGAAGCAGCAGCTTCCCTTTTTTGTCCACTCTCCTCCACGCCTGATGCCGAGAGGGCAATTCTGCTTCTGCTCCTCCCCCCACAATGCCAGAACCTGCATGCCACCACCGCTCACCTGCTGTGCACCCTCCATAGCCCCTGTGATTGCCTATCACCCATTGCATCTGGCAAGCAGAAGCCCCATGGGCCTAAAGGTCCCATTTCATCTCCTTGCCATCTGCTTCCTTCCTCCGTGGTTCAGGAAGGAATGAAGTCAGGAGGCGAGATTGGCAGCAAGGCCCATGTGGGGGCGGGATGGTCCCAGTGAAAGGCCAGCGAGTGAGGTAATGATCTGCAACCTGACCACTGGACCGCAGCAAGCATTAGATCCACGGCATTGCTTTGCTCCCCGGGCGTGTGCATAGGAGATGACAAGTGCGCAAGGGCTGGCATCCTGGGTGAAAGGGAAGTGCTCAGAACGCATTCCCCAGGGACACCAGGCCCTGTGCGTTCACTGCCTCCTATGCAAACACTCAGGAGGCAGGGCCGAGGCACCGCATGAATCTAATGCTGGCCGCGGTTTGGTCCAGATAATGCTTTTACTGATGCAGAAGTTCACTTGTTATCTTTTGATAACAATGTTTTAACCATTTAACCATTATATTTGTAAATTGATTAAAATGTTAACTATGTGGGATAATTTCCAGTTCAATATGAAATAACATAATTATAGTATAAAGTAAACAAATTTATTGTTTTTAATTAAGACTTTGAAAACCTTTACAGAATAGGACAGAAAGTGAGAGATTATGGCCTAAAGTAGCCATAGTGGTCCCAGTGGTTATCAGAACACTGGCTACCATACCAAAAAGCTCTTGGTACCCACTTAGTACTTAGAAAATGCATTGACAAAATGTCCCTCTATCAATCATAAAAGGTTGTAATGCTTGGATCTGCACATATAGTATGCTAATCTATTATGACATCCTAGGTTCTTTGGAAGAATTTAATGTATATGAAGGCCAATACCAGCTAAAGAACTGGCACCTGTGATTTCACATTTTTTGTGAATAATAATAATAATAATAATAATAATAATAATAATAATAAATTGTATTTGAAGAAAAACATGCACTGGCTGATTATTTAAAAGAAAGTCAAGAACATCTATTAATCGAAGTAAAGAACAAAAATCTACTGAAGGCCCAACAGACAAAACAAGAATACAGAAAAGATGTGATAAAATCAAGAATGGAGAGTTGGCAGAACAAAGCACTGCATGGTCAATTTCTGGAAAAAATAAAAGATAAAGTGGACAGTGAACAAACTTGGTTATGGTTAAAAACAGGTACATTAAAGAAAGAAACAGAGTCACTAATCCTGGCTGCGCAAGAACAAGCTATCTGCACAAATGCCATTAAGGCCAAAATTGAAAAATCCTCTGATGATGCCAAATGCAGACTTTGCAAAGAAGCTGATGAAACTGTTGATCACATACTCAGCTGCTGTAAAAAAATCACGCAGACTGATTATAAATTGCGGCACAATTCAGTAGCACAAATGATCCATTGGAATTTGTGCAAAAATTATAATATTAAAACAGCAACAAACTGGTGGGAACATCAGCCTGAAAAAGTCACCGAAAATCAGATGGTCAAGATCTTGTGGGATTTCCGTATACAAACCGACAAAATACTGGCGCATAATACACCAGACATCACACTGGTTGAGAAAAATAAGGTCACAATCATAGACATCGCAATACCAGGTGATAGCAGGGTCGCCGAGAAGGAACATGAAAAAATCGCAAGATACCAGGACTTAAAAATTGAAATTCAACGACTATGGCACAAACCAGCAGTGGTAATTCCAGTGGTAATTGGCACACTGGGTGCTATTCCAAAAGCACTGGAATTACATTTAAAACAGTTAAAAATTGACAAAATCACCATCAGTCAAATGCAAAAAGCCGCACTGCTTGGATCTGCACGCATATTAAGAAAATACGTTACGACGTCCTAGGCCCCTGGGTGGGGCCCGACTAGTAACCAATGCCAAATCCGGCGAAACAACTGGCCGCTGTGATACAATTGTATAAATTGTATTTGTCAATGTTAATGCTGTAAATAATTATTATACAGATAGCCACTGAGCTTTTTCAATTGTTGTGTATGTTGATTCACCAGTAATCTCTTGATTGCTTTCCATAAAATATATTCCTCAAAACCATATCTAAATTAGTTAAACTATGGATACATGACTTGAGTAATAACAAGACTTAGTAATAAAAATATGTTATAGACAATATATGATTTTTGATACTAAATATTCAAATGTTATTTAGATTCCATGTCTGAAAATTTGGATAGTATCATATAAAATTTCTGTTGTTCATTAACTTTTATATTTACGTTACCTTGCCTGTGAATCATTCCTCCATGCATAATTCTTGCTACAATGCAATGATTCAGTTCATTCATTTTTAAAGTGATTCCCTAATAAAAGAAATAAATTAATTTAGATAATCACAATAAGATTTTCCAGTTCAAGCATTTTAATATTTATGGAAGTAATCAGAGGTGTCTCAATTTACCTCCACTGTATGTATTAACATTTTGTTTCAATTCACAAAAGCACTGCCCAGAAATCATATGCTATTCTTTTATCATACCCCAAATAAATACTTGATTAACTTTTTGTTCTTTAATAAATAATATTGTGAACTGTCCTACAGAATTGTTTTATAAAGCTGTAAGTGCTTCCAGTGAAGTTATTCAAACAGTAAATGGCCTACGAATTAGAACATACATCATCTTTTGAGAATGTGCAGGAGAGACAAATTTCCAGTCTGCTGATGGAGGAAACACTGTTTAGGAGAAGGTGCTAGCTGGGTACAATACACAAGATACTAAGAAGAAAGTCTTTAAATTTCAAAATCAAGATTATTTAATTATGTAGTTTGTATATTAGTTCAACGTAACTGAATCAATCCTTTTCTGATGTAATCTATATTTATTTATATTTGTGGTACAGGATTTTCTCTGGATTTTTTAAACTTAACGTTCCTTTCATTTGCCCAAGATAAATTGATAGTATTACAAAGGATAAATTGTAAATTTGATATTTACAGACTGGATATATCTTACATATGCTTATAAAATTAAATAATAAAATGTATCTATTTACCATTGGTTCATCTGTGTTTTTTTGGAACTGAACCAATCGCACTCTTGTGACATTCTCCATGTCCATGTCTCCATTTATGCTTTCTGGAGAATCTCCATTTAAATATGGGGATGTGGGAGGTGGAGTAACTCTTAATGCTTCATCACTGTAAACTTCATGTGCCACTACATCATGAGTTTGGAGTAAGGCCTACAGAAAGATATAATGTTCATCTTTTGTGTTTTATTTAATGCAAAGATGATTAAATTAATTATAAAGAGTTGAAAAACTTCAAGCTATTCAACCATAATTCAACCCAAACATCATATGCTATATGACTTTCAGTTTTCCTAACAGTAATAACAGTGCACTAATATTTCAATTACTGTATTTTTTGGAGTATAAGACGCACCGGAGTATAAGATGCACCAAAATTTTGAAGAGGCAAAATAAAAAAAAAGTTTTTGTACTCTGTAGATCTCCCAAAAACATTTTTCAAAAAAACGCTCCCCTTCCCCCCTCAAAGGGCATGAATAGCCTTTAGGAGTCTTATAAAGTGCTCCTGGGGGAGCACAATTGAGCAAAAAATGGCCCATTTTTCGCTCATTTCTGCCTCCCCCCCAAACGAGCAAAAAACGGCCCAATTTTTTGTCAAAAAAAGGGCATGAATAGCCTTTAGGAGTCTTATAAAGTGCTCCTGGGGGAGCACAACTGAGCAAAAAATGGCCCATTTTTCGCTCATTTCTGCCTCCCCCCCAAAGAGCAAAAAACGGCCCAATTTTTTGTCAAAAAAGGGCATGAATAGCCTTTAGGAGTCTTATAGAGTGCTCCTGGGGGAACAAAACTGAGCGAAAAATGGACCATTTCCCACTCATTTCTGCCTCCCCAGCTCCCAGGAGCACTCTGGAAACCTCCTAAAGGCTATGCACAGCCATTTTGGTGAAGGGGATGGGGTTTTGGGAGGCAAAAATGCTGTATTCAGTGTATAAGATGCACCCAGATTTTCAGCCTCTTTTTTGAGGGAAAAAGGTGCTCCTTATACTCCGAAAAATACAGTATATATGTGACAGGCATTTATATACTACTACTCATGCAGTCTACTAAAGAAAAGTAACAGTAACGTTGAACAAAAAAATGCTGATTCTCTGAAAGTCCTTTATCATATTGAGTTTCACTGTGTGTTAAAAAGGTCTCCATCAACATGTAAGAGAATCCTTTCTTCCAAATGTATTCCTCTTCTATTTTCAGAGCACTTTTTGCTTCTGAATGGTAACAGTTCAAAAGCAAAGTATGCTCTCTGTAGTGTCTAAAATCACAATGTCTAAAATCACAATGTCCACCATGCAGAAAGTAGTACAACCACTTCCACCACTTGAGGTCGGAGAAAGCAGCAAGTCCATCTCCTCCACTGAAGTTCCACAACTTCCTGACTGCTGGAATTTGCAGCAATACAGACACTTCAAGGACAAGTATGATGAACTGGCAGTATCTGACAAAAAGTTAGGATGTGAGTAGTGTGCAAAACCCATGTTCTCATTAGAGAAAGGTATTCATGTTTCTAGAGAGTGGAAACATTTCCAGGTTGTGCCAGCAGGGTCAACTAAGGAGAATCAACAAGCATCGCTCAGAAAAAAATTAAAGGAACATTTTCAATCTAAAGCACACATTATTTGTTTGGAGAGCAGTAAACAACAGGACCAGGATGCTTTAACCAAATCTGTAGATAAGTCAACTGACAAACCTTTATCCAGTACTTGCAAAATATTTTCTACTGTTTACGATCTGGTGCAAAGATGTAATCCATTCTCAGACATCGAAGTGCAGGTAAATTTGCTAACTACGGTTGGAGTGGATGTGGGAGTTGGCTTGCATTCACAGAGATCCGCAGTGAAAATAGTTGAATTCACTGCGAACGAAATCGAAACCACCGTGTTTTCCAGGATTATTGCAAAGAATCTAAAGGTGTGCCTAATAATTGATGAAGGCTCAACACTTTCAATGAAAGCAGTGCTGATAGTTTTTGTTAGAGTTGAGGATCCAGAATGCCCAGCAACCATTTTCATTGAGCTTTTGGAATTAGAGAAACAAGATGCAGAGACCATATATTCTGCAGCGATGGGAAGCTTGCATAAAGTTGGATTTACCACCAAATATCTGCAGAAGAATTTAATTGCTTTCTGCTCCGATGGTGGCAATGTTATTCTTGGAAGAAAATCTGGAGTCAGCACCAGAATAGCTCAAGTCTTCCCAAACATCGTAATTTGGCATTGCTTGAACCACTGCCTCCAACCTGTGCTGGATGATGCAATAAGAGAAATAAAGCAACTCAACCACTTCAATATCTTCCTTGATAAAATACACACCACCTTCCACAAATCCTGCAAGAGCCAGAATGACCTTTTCCAAATTTCTGAACAATTGGGCATTGAAATTGTAAAGATTGGCAGAGTTTTGGGACCAAGATGGGCTCCTGTAGTTTAAGGGCAACCATGGCTGTGGGGCGTGCTTATCCAGCGCTACATCAGTTTTTTCTGGGCAATGAAAGATTCCCAGGCATGGCTTCCTGTTTTGAAAATCTAAATTTTTTGAAGGATTTGGCCTTTATGATCGATATTCTAAATGAGATTTCTCTTCTGTCAAATGCCCTGCAGGGGCGATACAGATATCATCAAGGCCGAAAAGTTAGTATTGCGAACAACCAAAGCTTTTGAAGTGCTTAGACAGAGAAAGGACACTTATGAAACAAACCTTGAAGCAATGCTACAAACAAAGCCTTCATAAACATCAATTTAGCTCCAAATCAACAATTTGTTGCCCTTCCTCGTGACAAGATTCTGTCAAGCATCATCACCAATTTGAAGAAAAGGCTGCTGGATTGCGACCATCTAAAAACAGGTAGCCAATTGCCAGCCGCAAACAAGTTACACTTTATAACATATTTGAAGCCAGATTCCTGGAACATTGAAGAAGTAGTTGTTCCATGGGTTGAGGCAGAGGCAGCATTGTTTGAATTTAGTGAAATTTTTAATTACGAAATTAATTTGAACATTTTTGGGAAAATGTGCTCAGAAATCCAAACAAGAACAAAATTCCTGATGGTATCAGAAAAGCTAGAGATATTGTCAGGACAATTGCTGTTAGTTCAGCAGAGGCAGAAAGGAGGCTCTCAAAAATGAACCTCATATGTTCAGAGCAAAGAACCTGCCTAATTGTTCCAAACTAAGTAATCTGATGGTGATAAGTGTTCTTGGCATGCCTGTTGAGAGATGGGACCCAATTCCTTCAGTGAAAAAGTGGCTCAGAGCGCACCATCACACGTCTGATAATCCACGAGTAAAAACCAAAAAAGCTGCAACTGAGGAGTCTGGAAGCCTAAGAACAATATGGAAATATCAACAACTAGAAAACCAATAACACAAGTAGGTTGAGTGAATCTCTTTCATTGTGTTATTCTTATGTAAGGTGTAAGTGCATGCAATTAAAGTCTTCCTTTCTGTGTCTCTTCTTTGTGCAGGCCATTCATTGGAGCAAGTGTGGTTTAGTGATGTAGAAGACCAGCAAGACCACTCATCCTTCCTTTGTAAGTAGCTGTCTTTATTGTTGGGTGTGCTGGGTTCATCCTTAATATAGTAAGTGCAAGCAATTAAAGTCTTCCTTTCTGTGTCTCTTCTTTGTGCAGGTTATTGGAGCAAGGGGGTGAGGTGGTGGTGCAGGGCAAGGCAGTAATCTTCCCTCTGTAAGTATCTGTCTTTATTGTTTTGTGTGCTGGTTTCATCCTAATGTAGTGCATGCAATGGAAGAGTTCATTTCTGTGTTTCTTCTTTGTGCAGGCCATTCATTGGAGTCAGTGATACTGAAGACTGGCAAGGACAGTCATCTTCCTTCTGTAAGTAGCTCTTTTATTGTTTTGTGTACTTATTTTAATCTTACTGTAGTTCATCCATTGGGGCAAAAAATTCAGTGACATCGTCTTGGCCACTCCCACCCGGTCACATGACTGCCAAGCTATTCCCACCCAGTAACATGACTGTCAAGCCACTCACATCCGTCACATGGCCGGCAAGCCACTCCCACCCGGTCACATGGCCGGCAAGCCACTCCCACCAGGTCACATGGCTGCCAAGCCACTCCCTCAAAACAGGCCACACCTACAGAAAGGGTTCCAAAAATTTTGAAACCTACCACTGCTCTTATTAGACTAAAGTATCAGAAGGTGAGTTCACTGAGTAAGAGTAGGATAGCTTGAAAGGATTGACTAACAACTATGGGACAAAATAATTTAAGTAAGAATTGACATTGCTGTGTAATGGAATACTGTAAGACTGTCATTAAACTGAAATCATTAAAGGATAAACTGTCTCTATGATATTCTTAACTAAGATATTATTTCTAACAAAATTACAGGTTGAGCCATCTAAAATATCTGTGGAAAATTAATATATTTATTAATATAATTAATTAATATATTTCTATTTCTATCCATCATCCATTGCAATCAATGGGAAATATTCATGCCAAAGATATTAGCTTCCTTACATCCAGTTCAGTGTTGAGCATTGAGACAGAAATAATTTAGATATATGAACATTCAAACTGCGTTCATTCAAATTCAATGAAAGGCTGTATATATTTCTGAGTAATTACCCCTCCCTGCTTTCAAATAATATTTTTTTTCATGAATCTATTTTCTATGGGAAATATTAAAAAATGATATCGTAACAATTAGTTACCATGAAATGAGGTTGAGTTAAAATACGTTTAAGTTCTTTTGCATCACTATTTTCTTGGTAACATGAAATTTCTTCCAGTACCTGTAAAGCATAAGAGTACTTATATGAATAAAGTAAGTAACAAATAAAATTCATATTTTTGACTCATGAATTCCAAAGTAAAAAGTTTGAATGAAGCGATTTATTTTCTCTTCCCAGATTGGTTTATGCTGCAAGGAAGATTTTGATAAGTTAGTAAAGACAAAGCTACATCCATAGAAATAAATACAGTGTATATAAACAAAAAAAAAGTCATGCAAGTTGAGGCAGTTGCAATTTTATTCACTGATGATTGCAAAGGAGAGGTGAGTACAGGGCAGTAATACATGGTATATAAAAAAATAATCTATGGGTAGGTAGCTGAGGCAAAAAGGGAATAACGTTTGGAAGGCAAACTAGCTATAAAAGGAAAAACCTTAGGAAATGATAGAAATGTAAAGGGGGGAGGTGGTGTTTGTTTGGGTTATCCATTGCCTCTTCACTTGTGAGACTATTATTACTTTTCAAGTGACAAGAAGTAAGGAAACAATGTAAGGAATTGAGGTGGGAATGATTTATTTGGTTCTAAACATCTATTTTGTTAAAAATGATTCTTCTGAGTCAAAATTGATTCTTGGAAACTGTCTACATTAGTCCCTACAGTTTTCTGGGCAAGGCTATAGTTTTCCCTGGTGTTGAAAGTGAATATTAACCAGTTGCCAAGCATTCAAATTTTGATTATGCGATTATGGGGATGCTGAAAAACGGTCATTAATTACTGATGTCTATTATAAGTCAAGGACTACCTGTAAAAAGAGTATGGGTACCGTGAAATGGATGGTTAGAAATGTATGCAAAGATTGTTGAAACATTTCACATGAGTATTTGTTTATCTCTTCAATTTGTTTTACTGGAAGATACTCAAGACAGATAAAAACAATCCTTTAAAAACAATATTTTAAAACATTGTTTTAAAAACAATGAAATATGCTGAAAGAATAAAACTGTTAAATGATTTAATCTTAAAAAATCTGGCTAATTTTTTTTTTTACTATTCCTCTTAAAGAAAAAAAAGTTTACTGCAACTACTGAGGGGCTGTGCAAATACATAAACAAATATACATGCATACATTTCATTTACAGATTTAAACAATTATTAAATTTTTTGATTATTAAACTATTTTTAAAATTACCTCTTTGGCTCTCTGTACAGCATCGCTTGGTGGATTTCTTATTTGTGGTGAAGATTTTGTATTAATTTTGTCATAGAGCTATAACAAAAAAACACAACATAATATGAATGTATTAGAAACAATTTTACCAGCTTGTTTTATAAAGATCTCTGAAAATTTCACTTAAAAACATCAATATCTGCTATGCTGTAAATCTAATTTTCTATAGATAATTGCAGAAAATGTAACCATTTCATTTCCCCGCCGCATTTATCAACTTCTTGCCTGCTCATGATGCTTCATAGAAAGACACATCAGAAATAAGCAATGTTACTTAATCATATTTTCTTGCTAATTGCAATTTATAATGATTTAAGAGATTTACTGTAGAGTAAATGCATTTCTTAATATTTCTATGGAGGAATATTTCAATATATTCAACTTCCTCAGACATGGTTTAAAGAAATAAACTCACCATGTCATTAATGATGAGCCTAACCCTCATCTATAAAAGTTGTATTAGGATGACAAATAGCAGATATTAATGTACAGTGTGCCTGTCAACACTGTGGCGGTGCTATGACTAGCTGCCACATATCAGGTTCTGAATCACATAGAAACCAATGTACATGCAGTCACTATGAAGGCCTGTGTACTGCGAAGAATTTATTTATGATTTTATTTTATTTACTCTGGTTTATATACAGCCAAGAGCTACTGAATAATTTATAAATACAATATAATGATAAATTAAAACAGAAAAAAAGAACAAAATATATTTACTATTCAACCAGCTCCTTCATAATATCATAACTAATGAGACCATACCTCAGAAGTGTAACTTATGATGTGATTCATAAATGAAGTACAATTTTTTTTTCAAAATTTAACACTTAACTGCAAGGGCCCAATCTGTATATCCAGAGGAGGGAGGTACTGCCAAAAGGGCATGACCATGGGGTCTCTAAGGATTTTCTTGGCTGTGGAACCATCAACAAGCTTGCTGTCTCTGGGTATACAATTTTCATTGGGAGCAGGTGGTCCCATATATATGAAGGCCCTAATCCATTTAGGACTTTAAAGGCGACTACTGGAATCTTGAATTGTAAAATATTCAATGTAGCTTCTATAAGGCATGTTTATAACTTCAGTTACTCTGGCCTCCAGTTAATGCATACATCCAATTTAAAATTGTGATCTATAGAAACACCTAAAGTACTCTAGTAATAATCTAATATTGTTTATTTTTAAGATTTTACATTATTTTAAGCAGGATACTTCTGAAATTATTGTCAAAGTACATCTGCAGGCATCTTGTATTTATGCTATCTTTGTGAAAAAATGTTTGTAAAGCTTGCTCCGTCTCAGTTTTAGGAAATTAGCTAGATTATACTGAAGGGAAACATTTTCTGTCTTATCCGCAGCACCAAAAATACTGCTAAGAACAGACCTAAGTTCTATTAGTTTGGTTTCATATTTCTTATTTGCATTATTTTTTGATTATAGCTAAAGTTAAACAATTTTTTAAAGAGAAAAAATACTTACATCTAGTAATGTATGAAGATGCTGATCTTGAAAAACACTATGCAGAAAGTCTAAGTCTTTTTCACTGCAATCTGTAAGTGCATGAATTTCTTCTAGGCTGTCTAACACCTGTGAAACTGCTCCTATTATTAAGCCCAGGGAGAAAGAAGAAAGAAAACTATTTAGAATAAATCATCATAATTTGATCATATTTCACTGCATTGAGTAAAATATGAACATTAATAAAGCAATAATCTTTTTAATGAGGAAAGTATTTGAAAAGGAATGTGTCAAATGAATTTAAATTTAGCTTTTAAAGGAAAAAAAAATCTAAAGATGGCGCCTACCATCTGTAGAATGGGTGACCTTGAATACATAGCTGATCTTAAAGAAAGAATTCAACAATTATGAAAATATCAGTTTAGTTCAGATAGACAGGAGGGATTGAGGAAGAAACTAAGATTGCCCTACTTTGATTCTCTTTAGTATAAGAGAATAGAATCTTTGTCAGAATTTGTCAAGATTCAGTTATTATATGCCAAAATAATAAAGTAGAATTGGTACTTTTGCAGCGTCTGTTTCCCGATTTCAAAGTTCTATCATAATATTTTGAACCTGATTGTATCTTTTTGAATAAAAATGCTATAAAATGATACAGAAAGTTAACAGTATCATGAACATACATATTTAATCATGTTGCAAAGCAAAGCAAAGCAAAAGAATCCCCTTGAAAAGTTTTCAGAAGAGCCACCGACCCTTGGCCGGAATCCTGCGCAGCTGCATCCTTTCCTATATGGGCAGTTGTTTTCATCTTGGAGAGCAGGGCCTTCGCCTTCCAAAAACTCACCCTCCCCTGGGATTTCACCTTCAGATAAGGGAGATGGGCTCCTAGCAGAAGGTCCAGGAGATGAAGTTTCAGTCCAAGGCCCCTGATCATCTCTTGAATCCCCCTCAGGGTACCCAATGTCTGATTGTCCAGCTATACTACAGTGAGGTTACAAAGACTGACTTGAGAGACCGCCTTCTGCTGATTACCTCCCACAGACCCATTCGATCCCACAGATTAGGCCTCCTCCGTATTACATCTGCCGGCCAATGTCGGCTGGCGACTACTCGGAGGAGGGCCTTCTCTGTGGCTGCTCCGGCCCTTTGGAACGAGCTCCCCGTGGAGATTCGGACCCTCTCCACCCTTCGGGCCTTCCGGACGGCCGTGAAGACCTGGCTGTCCCAGCAAGCCTGGGGTTGAGTCCCCCCCCCTACTCGAATTTGCTGTGTCTGTTGTGCTTTTAAATTGTTCGTATTGTCTGATTGTTTTTGTCTTACTTTTTGTAATTTCCCCTCCCTTGGCTTTTGTTCAGCCACCCTGAGTTCCTTCAGGGAATAGGGCGGCCTACAAATTGAATAAACTCCAAACTCCAAACTTTGTTGAAATGTGGTCATCTCCTGCCTAATTGCTTGGGGTATCCACTTCCTAAAATAGGCAGGCATCTCCTGATCCTCCACATCCGCCGGATGGGTCCTGGCCCCAGTAGAAATGAAGGAGGGCTGTGATGTATGTAATCCATCTCTAGAAGTAGAAGGACCCAATTGTCTAATTAGGCCCACACCATCTTCTTGCTCACTTAAAGCCTCAGGTAACCAAGCTCTAGGTTGTCTGGAAGGGCCTGGCTTATCCATATTAACCGCTAAGGGAGAGGTCTCTGATGGCTTAGATTTTTTACATTGTGCACTAATTGGCTGTTTACTGGCCTTAGCTATTGCCTTGTCTAAGGCTTTTTAGCTCTGATTGGCAGCCTTCTCCTCAGCCCTAGACACCTTCTCCTGAGCCCTGGCCTTAGCCTTAATTTTTGCTGCTGCTGCCAAGCTATCTGAGTGAGGCTTAGTAAGACCTTTGACTTGACATTCAGATCCCAGTGGAGAAGAATCAGTCAGGGCTGGGCCTGAAACAGTATTGCTCTCTGCCATAGCAGTACCTACACCCAGCTGCAAAAGTAAGTAAACGGTCAGTGCAATGCCAGGCGCTTAAGCTGTAGTATGTCGAAGTAGGTGCTCCAAGCGAGGTGGGTAATCACCCAACAGGGTAGGCGGAGCTGACCTGAATTCCTGTAAACAGATGGCCAACCCATGGGGTAGGCAGAAATAACCAGTTCCCCATGACTATTTTGCAGCTAATGCTGAGAAAGGGTAGGATGCTGCCAATGCGATTAGAAACCTCGGTCCTTTAATGCAAGGAAATAGCAGCTAGAGGGCAATAAAATGGCCACCGAAGCCACTTGGAATAGCGGCTCCGGTGCTTGGAATAACTGTCAGAGGCAACAAAATGCCATCGCTGTAATTGGAGCCCTGAAATACCATTTGCCTACCAATACAAATGATGCAAAGCAAACAAAATGGTCGACACTGACAGAGCGCTTTGAGGCGACCATTAGTGCTTGTGAAGAAGACGCGGGAAAAGTTGTTGGCTGTGCGCTCTAATATAGGCTACCGCCAATTCTTGTCCCAGTTCAGAACTGAAGCATCAGTTCACCATCCCCGCTCTCTATTTCCTCAGTCGCTGCTGTCAATTAGAGATTGGTGCAGATATGAACGCCCAAAGGCAACTGACACCTCCTAAACTGTCTGCAATTATAGCAATAGTTTCGCTGCAGTCGAAATTGACCATGGTAGTTTTAACTTGCCAGGTCTTCTTTGAGCCGATAACTATTAGCCTTCCTCTTAGTAAATTGTTGTAAGGCAAGGTTTCCGAGCTCAACAGTCTGGGAAGCATCAAGTGCTATAATTTGGGCTAGCCGAGCCCTCAACGGCGCCTATGGCACTGCTCAGAACAGTTAACCTTCCTCCTTCATATCTATCAATATCCAAATGTTTGAATCACAAATCCAACAATCTTTCAAAATGAACAAAGAGCTGAAGGAAAACAGTCCTGCGAGCTGAGACTGAATTGAAACACTAGGGACCGTTGCCAAGGAGACGTGTCTTCAGAATTTCAATTCCGTCAACTAGCTAGAACAACCCATCCTGGACTCTTCCATCGATACCATGGAGAATTCTTAATTTATAAATCCCAGTTATAGAAACAGGAGCTAGAAATTGACTTAGAAAAGTAATGTGACTTCGCAAGCAATTTTATGCTGCATGACAGCATAATAAACCTACTGATGCTCATTAAATCAACTTGGAAGTTCCAGATAGTATAAACTGAAAATAGAGCATAATTGGGGGATTTTTTCACACATCTGAGAGAAATTAATTTCAAAAACTTCAGAGAAAAGTTGGACTATAAAAATGTTGTAGGAAAATAAAAATGCAGAAGGATAGAGAGTCAGAAAACAGAGGACATAATTGAAATTTTTTAAAAAGGAAATACGGGAAGTCCTCAACGTACGACTACAATGGAGCCCAAATTTGTTGTTAAGTGAGGCATTTGTAAAGTGACTTTTGCCCCATCTTACGACTTTTCTTGCCACAATTGTTAAATGAATCACTGCAGTTGATAAGTTAGTAACCTGGTTGTTAAGTGAATCTGGTTTCCCCATTGACTTTCCTTGTCAGGCTGTTGCAAAATGGGATCAGGTGACCTTGGGACACAGCAATGGTCATAAATATGAACAAATATCTGAATTTTGATCACATAATTATGTGCAAAGGTCATAATTGTGAAAAGTGGTTGTAAGTCATTTTTTTCAGTGCATCTGTAACTTTGAACAGTCACTAAATGAACTATTGTAAGTGGAGGACTACCTGTAAAGGGAACAGTACACAAAACAGTATGCCTATACCAGGAAGTTTCTAATGTGATATGATTTAATCCTAAAGCTCAAAACAAAACATCTTTGCTATATTAGGAGACAGAACATTATCAAAGATGACTTAGGACCAATGTATATAATTATTTGGGGCTTACAGTAACATATAGATTATTTTAAAAATAAATCTGCTTTTGTAGTTATGATTATCGTGTTTCAGTGTGATTGAGCTTCTCTTCTGAAATAGGTTTGAAAAATGGGGATTCAACAAGTAGTTGTTAAAATCTTGGAATCCTAGTGGACAACCATTTAAATAGGAGCTAGCCGTGTGCAGCAGTTGCCAAAAAAGCCAACACAGTTCTAGTGCATAAACAGAGGGACAGAATCAAGATCACATGAAGTGTTAATACCACTTTATAATGCCTTGGTAAGGCCACACTTGGAATACTGCATTCAGTTTTGGTCGCCACGATGTAAAAAAGATGTGGAGACTCTAGAAAGAGTGCAGAGAAGAACAACAAAGATGATTAGGGAACCGGAGGCTAAAACATATGAAGAACGGTTGCAGGAACTGGGGATGTCTAGTTTAATAGAAAGAAGGATTAGGGGAGACATGATATCAGTGTTCCAATATCTCATGGGTAGCCACAAAGAAGAGGGAGTCAAACTATTCTCCAAAGCATCTGAGGGTAGAATAAGAAGCATTGGGTGGAAATTAATCAAGGAGAGAAGCAACTTAGAACTGAGGAGAAATTTCCTGACAGTTAGAACTATTAATCAGTGGAACAACTTGCCTCTAGAAGTTGTGAATGCTCCAACACTAGAAGTTTTCAGAAGATGTTGGATAACCATTTGTCTGAAGTGGTGTAGGGTTTCCTGCATAGGCAGGGGGTTGGAGTAGAAGACCTCCAAGGTCCCTTCCAACTCTGTTATTCTATTCTAAGGGGAAGGTAATTTTGCAATAACTGTAATTATTGTGAAGAAAAAAACATTGTTATATATTCAATATGGCTTAAATAAATCAATTTTGATTATGATTAAACCTTTGAAGTACTAGTAGTCTTGTTTAACAGAAAAATACAAATTCAAGTGATGTGTGAGACCTGTAATATAACAATAGGTTTTTCAATTCTGTAGGGAGAAGGATCCATGCATTTCTCTAGGCTTATTTTGCCTATCCCACAAGGGAATTTCAATTAGGATTAGTAGAAATAATGGAAAAAGAGAGACCTCTGATGCACAGGATAAAGAAGATATTAACAAACAACTTACTCTTTTAAATAAGTTGAACTAAGTGAAAATATTTTTTCCCAAGTCATGGATTGTAATTTTGAGAAATTTGAGAGAATAATGGAAATCATGTCCTTATATTTAGAAAGCAAGGAAAAGAAAATCCACAAAATTGGATATGATATTATACTAAACCAAACCAAAAAGGTTAAATAAGAATATATGAGCATTTATAAAAGACAATTGCTAGAAATCAAAACAAATTGATAAAGAATAAATAATATCCAGTCAATCTTACTTCATCTTTTTTGGGGTAAGCATCACTGCATTATAAGAATACTATTGACACAGTATATTTTGATTTAATATCTTTTTAACAAGATTTCCTAACATTTTTCTTTAAATGTATCAAGTTAATTGGGCAATTGTATTCAATTACAGTAGTGCTTATTAATAGTTCTGAACAAAGGTTTCTAATAACCCATTTCCCCCAAAATAAGACCTCCCGGATAATAAGCCCAATCGAACTTTTGAGCACTTGCGCTAAAATAAGCCCTCACCCGAAAAATAGCCTCGCCCCAAATATTGCAACACAGCAGCAGCCCAGAGGTGACCACGCTCGCTGCCTCCTGCACCTCAAAAATAATAAGAGCTCTCTGAAAATAAGACCAAGCGCCTATTTTGGGGGTCAAAAGAAAATAATACCCTGTCTTATTTTCGGGGAAACACAGTAGAATATATTATAAATTGCATGTCGACAGTGAAGAAACATAAAATTGTTCTGAGATCTCAAATGAAAGACATATTGCCCATTTAAATAGATGATGAATAATACTTCTGTTATAAAAAATGGTTGAGGAAGATAGATCTTGCTAACATTCATGCCACTCATATAAAAGTTATTCATTCAAACTATTACTAACTTTTTACAGACATGGAGATTTAACATAAGTAATATGCCTTTTAATATAATGTATGTTTGAATGTGTCTCAGTTATGATCCTCTTGTTCCATCAAAGATCAAAGTCAGATCAAGAATATTTTAGATAGATATTGCACAATCTCTAGCATTACTGCTCAGTAATAAAAATGGAATACTAAATGAATAAAAATGGAAGAATACTAATATTTTAATTAAGCTTTTTAATTACATTTTGGTAAGAAAGAAGTTAAGTAATACCTGCATTAAATCATGAAATTATAAACACCAGAAAGTAATGCTCAGTTGTTAATATTTGTATATAAATATATATATACAGTT
The DNA here is from genome assembly GCF_009769535.1 of Thamnophis elegans. NCBI lineage: Eukaryota > Metazoa > Chordata > Lepidosauria > Squamata > Natricidae > Thamnophis > Thamnophis elegans. Next base: position 59,886,188 of record NC_045546.1, on the reverse strand, counting down.
TTTTGGATTCTGTAAGTCTGTTCTTCTTTTATCTATTTATTTATATACTGTTATTATTTTTTACAAATAACTCAAGGCAACAAACATCCAATGCCTCTTCCTCATCCTGCTTTCCCCACAACAACAATCCTGTGAGGTAGGTTAGCTTGAAAGACTGTGATTGACCAAAAATCACTGAACTGGCCTTTGATAACTAAGGTGGGATTTGAACATATGCTCTCCTGTTTTCTATAAAGATTTAAGCTTTTCTTTCTTGTGCCATTAAGAGACAGATACTCTAAAAGTATCTATCATGAACAGTTGCTGCAACCTTGTTTGAAAAAGAATTCTTCCCTCAAATTAAACTTTTAAAACAAATAATTTTAATTGTACTGATAGTCCTCAATTTACAACAATTCATTTAGTGACCATTCAAAGTTACAATGTCATTGAAAAAAGTGACATGACTGTTTTTCACACTTATAATCATTGCAACATCCCCATGGTCATATGATAAATATTCGGATGCTTGGCAACTGGTTCTTATTTGTGACATTTGTAGTGTCTGAGGATCAGCTTTTGTGACCTTCAGGCAAGCAAAATCAATGGGGAAGTCAGATCCACTTAACAACCATGTTGCTAACTTAACAACTGCAGTGATTCACTTAACAACTGTGACAAGAAAGGTGGTAAAATGGGGCAAAATTCACTTAACAAATGTCTTGCTTAGCAACATACTTTTTTGGTAGTAAGTTGAGGACTACCTGCATTCAGCTTCTACCATGAGCATATTGAAATAAAAATTTCCTGTTCTTTATTCTTTAATTGCTTAGATAGTATTAAAATTAGAAAATGTTGAGCAAGGAAAAAGCTGATTTAATCATGCAAAGCCAAACATAATAGCTAAATGCATAGCTTTAGTGGAAAACAAAGGGATACCTACTTTCTGCAGCTAGAAGTCCTAGCAGGAAGGCAGCATTTAGACAAACAACAAATAGTATGAGGATTTCAAAACAATTGTAAAAGCTGCAATTAGAAGCATTAGCATAGCCACAACAAAACAAAATAAATTAAAACCCACCACACTTTATTAAGTTGAAAAAAAATGCAGTATATGACAAGGATTTACATTATATTTTCACAGTGCTGCACATCCAACTTTTTAATAATTATTAGATTTGAAATTTAAGGAAGTACAAAATACTTACTGCCTGTTATACTATGTTTAAGTGAGGAAGCTCATTTATTTTGTTATATAAACAGTTAACACACGTATATCACAGATTTACATATTTTAATGAATATAGGTTACAACTGTTAATAACTTTATTGAGATCAATTTATTAAAATCAAAAATTATACATCAATCTGTGAAATTAAAGTTGGCTTAATCATAAGTTTAATATTCTCAATTAACAATTAAAAATCAATACTGCTTTTATTAAATTTGAAATAAAAATTTATGTTCTAAAAACAAGTAATAATAACCCCAATAAAATTATGATAACAATTTCAGTACTGTGAATGAATTCAGGTACAATGTCAGAAATGCAATGTGATGCAACCAACTAATGTTATTGTATTTATAGGAATATGAACACACACAGACACACACACACACACGTATGAAATTGCTACCTTGAACTTAATACCTATAAAACTACAAAGTGATGCAACCAACCAATTTTATTGTAATTATAGGAACGTAAGTATGTATGTATATATATGAAATTGCTACCTTGAACTTCATACGTATAGCTTATTTTTCATATTTTACTGTCAGTTAAAACTTAACTAAACTCTTTTCTTACAAAATAAAATAAATACAAATACAAAATAATGTACTACTTTCATTTCAGAAATGAAATATTATAAATACATATACATACTGTATATGCAAAACAGATAAAATAAAAACATAAATGTAGCTAAATAAATATTGAATCCATTAATATTTTAGTAGCACTTATACCTTTTAATTTCTTCAGAAAATGTGAAAATTTAAATGATGCCCATCAGAAGCACGAAGGACCTATATAATAATTGTCTTTTTTTAAAATTATAACATTTATTTATAGAAATTCTTCATTGATTGTAGTACTAACTACAAAACAGGACTTATCTTTAGCAATTTCCCCCCCAAAGATATTTTCATTTTATTCCATACTAGGTAATCAGAAATTAGGAGATTAAAACATATTCCCACTCCATTCACAAATACATAATCAAATGAATTATATTTTAACGTTAGATTAGTGCCATATATAAAAGAATGATGTAATAGATCAATTCTATCCACAATTATTCTGGAGCTATCAGATCTGGGTTAGAGTGATTTCTAGATGGCAGTAAAGAGACAGATTTTGCCTGATCTTATAACTATCACGTAATCAGAAATCTCACTGTATTTAACAGCATTAATTCCAGCCTATAAATTACATAGCAAGATGGGAAACACCACTCTTGTAGAAACCTGTAAACCTGATAGAGGTAACCCATCTACTTTAGCACATTGAGCGCAAACTTTTCTGCTCAGTCAGATTTGAAAAGAAAAAGTATTTTCACAGCAGAAAGGGGAAAATACCCTAGAAAATACCCTATGTATAAGATTGAGCAGGCAGAGGACAGAGTGGTAGAACAAGTCAGAATCAGGAAAAGCAAACCATGATCATTTACGACTATTAATGGTTATGCAGAAAACCATGAGTAACTAAAGCTATGGTATGGAAATAAATCAATTGCTATTAATATAAAACTTCTCTGAAAGCTTTTTTTCTTAAATATTACTAAAATTATATATATTATGTGGATTCTCCTTAATGTATGAGGACTTTATGTATTTTGAGCTGCACATGCATCAAGAGAAGAGCTGTATGTGGAAAAAGAGATAATATGTTCATATTACAGAACAAACCAAAATCATCCCCCCGCCTTATTGATGCAAATTGGGGGTGACAGATGGGGAGGAGTGGGACGGGGAAGGAATGATATTTCCAACTCCTGGGCCGACTGGCCTTCCCGGCAGTGCTTTCTCTGCCTTTCTGCATTGGCTGTCAAAGATGAGGTTTTTGTGGGCAGAAGAGGTTGCCCCACCCACCACCACCCAGATGCCTTCACTTCCCGCAAGCATTTCTTTGCCTACCTCATTTCCAGCTGCATTGCATTTCTCGCTGCATCATGTCTGCAGCATCCATGCTGGCTGCCCCTTCCGGGCCGGAGATAGAATGCCACTGCGTTTTAAGTGCCAGTAGATGCCTTCCCTCTGGCAGGCCTGGGCAACTGTTGGAGACAGAGACAGGCTCGTTTCAGTGCCTGGTGTCCAGATGCCCTCACTTCCCCCAAGCCTTTCTTTGCCTACCTGATTTCCAAGTCAGTCACGCTTCTCCATCCCGTTTTTCATCATTGTGTGCAGGGAAACAAATTTGTGGGACTAAAAAAAAATTCAATCAATCAATTCTAACTTTGTGAGATCTTTTCTTTTCATGAGAAGTTGGAATTGACTGAACTTTTTTTTGTAGTCCCACAAACTTTTGTTTCCCTGCACATGATGGTGAGAAATGGGACGGAGAAACGCGATGGACCTGGAAATCAGGTAGGCAAAAAAAATGTTTTGGGGAAGTGAGGGCATCTGGGTGCCAGGCGCTGAAATGGGCCGTCTGTCTCCAGTTGCTCAGAACCGCCAGAGGGAATGCCGGAATCTATTGACACTTAAACCCAGTGGCATTCCAGCTCTGGCTGGGAAGGGGCAGCTGGCATGGGCACTGCAGGCAAGATGCCCACTCACTTCAGCATCCTTCCTGACTTTCTGGCACTCCACTGGCACTTTTGCCCTTGGCTGCTGCCTTATACGCAGGCACAGCGAGCCAGGCTGAGGCACTGCGGGCCAGAGGGATTGAAATGGACACTATTCAACAGGTTTGCTGAACTCTACAAAGATTGAACTGGTGCGAACCACCTGAATCCCATCACTGAAATGCACAAAGAAAGAGATATAGACTAATATAACTATGCTTGCTCAGCTTAGCAAGCATAGTTATATTAGTAAATCATATTAGTTTCACTATTTTTATGATTTCCAACTACAGGTGATCCTTGATTTATGATCACATTTGAGCCTAGAATTTCAGTTGCTGAATGAAACAGTTGTTAAATGAGATGTCATATGACAACCACTATGCTGGCTCATCTATTTGCTATTGTCAATCACCTATGTGGGTTGTTAAGTGGAGTGAGGGACTGCTTCAACAGGTTGGAGAGGCCCTGGGTTCTCTGGTACATATAAATCTGCTGTGGGTCAGGAGGCCTAAATTGGTTCCAACCCAGTTAGCCACCTGAGGAATCTCAGGTTTGTTGCAGACACTACATAAGCAAAGCTACTATGTCCTTGTGGGTAGGGCCTGCTGCCAATTCAGCTATGCAGGTGACCCTGAGCTGGCTTCAGGGGCTACTGACATACATAAAGCTGTTGTGGTCCTAAATTTGGGTCAATTGTTGAGTACCCAAAATGCAGTCAAGTGACTGCAGGGGGGAGGAGGGCTGTTCGACCTTTGGACTTAAATACCTTTTGCGGGTCCATTGTAAGTCAAGGGCTACCTTTCTTATTCCTCTAATAAGGCAAAAGATCATGGGAAAGAAAAAATAAGAATTTGCTTCAATTGGGCTATGAGGGGGAAAAAATGCAAGAGGGTACAAATATCCTCAAAAGTCTGCCTACTATGCCTTCCTACAAGATTTGCACTGAGACTGTTACAGAAGAAAACTTTCTGCTGTTTCAAATATTCTCCAAACACCAGTGTAAGTATGGCTACAATTAAAGTCACAGAAGACAAAAAACAGCGAAAAATAACTTTCATTTTTCTTTTTGTACTAGTATTTTAAAAGAGCAAGATAATTGCCTTTATTTCTCATGTGTTATAACAAATGACCAAGTTATTTTCTTTGGTAGTGGAGTTGTCAATATTAATAATATAATGCAACTTTTAATAAGCAGAAACTTTGTATAAAAAGTATATGTCAGATGCGACTTCATTTAATAATCAGGAAAGAAACCACTCAACTCCATTTGTTTGAAATCAAGTGGACGTTTACTAATTATAAACGAACAGTAGCAAAGCTAAGCTGAATCTGGTTAATTAGGCGCGAAAGCAAAGAATATCATGTATAATTCAATCCCCTCCCCTTGGCACCCCAGTCCATAGTCCAATTATAATGCACCCAACTGTCAGGTGGGAGATAACTTCAAAAGACATCACCAGGATGGAATGCCGGACAGTTAACCTTGGCAGGAAACTCCCTTCCTCCACATGCGCAGTAAGATGGTCAGGTCAGCATCTAGAATCTTCCTCCAGCACATCATGATTCCCCTCCCAAATACCATGCCCCCCCTCCCCATTACAATGGCAGCCGAAGCAGCAGCAAAGCAGAGGCTGACATCCGGCCCTCCTCCAGAAAAGGACGGTCAGACCTGCAGAAACGAAAAGAACACAAACAGACACACAACAATACATAAAAGAGAGAAAGGGTAAGGGAGAGAAAAAAAACAAAAGAAAGTAAAAATTAGGAGATTGTCCGACAATCAGGGCTTGTCCGGATAAGCAGAGTAGAACTTGCGGAGCAGACGAGGCGCCCGAACATGGGACCCGTCAACCCATTCAGTGTGAGACGGGGGAAAATGCTTCCAAGCCACCAGGTACTGAACACGGTTTTGCTGCTTACGAGAGTCCAGAATCTCACGGATCTCAAAATGTTGCTCACCCTCAATCAAAAGCGGAGCGGGGGGAGGAGGGAGAGGTGGTCTCAAAGAAGAAGTGCAGAGAGGCTTCAGGAGATTAACATGAAAAACAGGGTAAACCCGGTTGAGATGCTTAGGCAACTGGAGACGGACAGAAACAGGGTTGATGATTTTGACAATGGGAAACGGGCCAACATATTTGGGCCCCAATTTCTTTGATTTCTGGGGTGTTTGAAGAAATCTAGTGGATAAATAAACTTGATCACCAACTTTGTACTCATAGGGCTTAGTCCGTTTCTTATCAGCCTGTTTTTTATGAGCGCGGTGCGCAGCATCCAGTGTCTGGAGAGCCAAAGGCCAAATGACCCGAAGGCGATTACTCCACTCGGACAGCGACGACACTTGCGGCTGCTCGCGAGGAATCTCAGGAATGGGCACAAAATCCTGGCCGAACACCACACGAAAAGAGATAAAACCAGTGCTGCTGTGGACGGAATTATTGTAAGCCACCTCAGCATGCGGCAACAAATCCACCCAATCATCCTGCTGGTAGTTGATGAAACAAATATTGTTTCAGTACAGAATTAGTCCTTTCACAAGCCCCATTAGTCTGAGGGTGGTGGGAGGAGCTTAGCCCCTGGGCGGAGCCAATCCGCTTCAGAAATGCTTTCCAGAAGAGGGAGGTGAACTGAATACCCCTGTCCGAAATGATGCGGTTGGGCACCCCATGCAAGTGATAAATACGATAAATAGCGAGAGATTTAGCAGAGGGGATCTTGGAGCAAGGGATGAAATGGACCTGTTTGGAGAATAAGTCCGTAACAACCCAAATAACAGTGTGTCCCTGACTTTCTGGAAGTTCGACAATGAAATCCATGGAGATATTCCATGAGGCCACTGGGCAAGCCACCGCCTGGAGTAACCCTTGGGGCTTACCCGGAGGGCGTTTAGCGGCAGCACAAATGGGACAACTGGCAACATATGTCTCAATGTCCTTTTTCAACGAGGGCCACCAAAATTGCCGCTTGATGAGGTGTAGAGTCTTGACGAACCCAAAGTGCCCAGCCATTCGGGAGTCATGAGCCCATTGAAGAACAACGGGTCTAATGGACACAGGAACATATAACTTCGCTCCAATCCAAGGCAATTCATCCTTCATAGTGCATTCATTCATGTGCTGTTGGAACCAGTCATCTCCAGTAAGGGCCTTTTTTAGGTTAGAAAGAAAGTCCTGAGTGACCTCCACCTTAGAAGTTGCTTGACGTCTAGTAACAACAGGAGCAGCGAGGCTCTTTGTGGGAATGACAGGCTGGACCACACTGAGCTTAGAATAGTTGTACTGAGGGAGTCTGGACAAAGCATCAGCCATAAAATTCTTCCCCCCTGGAATGTATTTCAAGGTAAAATTGAATCTATTGAAATGCTGAGCCCAGCGCATCTGCTTAGGAGAAAGTTTTCTGGGCGTTCTCAAAGCCTCCAAATTTTTATGGTCAGTCCACACCTCGAAAGGGTGTTTGGCACCCTCCAGAAAATGGCACCACGTGGACAAAGCCCAGCGAACAGCAAAAGCTTTTTTCTCCCAAATGGCCCAACGTCTCTCCGTGTCGGTCAATTTGCGAGAGGTGTAAGCGCAGGGTTGTAATTTACCTTGGCTATTAGCTTGAAGTAGTACAGCACCCACAGCCAGTCACTGGCGTCAGCTTGGACCACAAAAGGTTCGTCCATGTCCAGGTGTTTGAGAACTGGTTCCTCTGCAAAAAGGCGTTTTAATTTCTCTAAAGCAGCTTGACAGTCCATATTCCAATCCAGCGGCTTGCTAGGTTTGGGTTTGGCCCCTCCCTTAGACTTAAGGAGGTTAGTTATTAGGAGAGCTATCTTAGCAAAGGAGGGAATAAATTGATGGTAGAAATTAGCAAAACCCAAAAACTTTTGCAATTGCTTACGTGTACGAGGGGCCTCCCACTCGGTGACCGCTTTGACCTTAGCGGGGTCCATTTCAATACCCCTGTGTGAGATGCGATAGCCCAGGTAATCAACCTTCTCATGATGGAATTCGCACTTGGATAATTTGGCATAGAGTTCAGCCGCCCAGAGTTTTTTTTAGCACTGTGCGAACAAGCCTCACGTGTTCTTTACTTCCATGTAAATAAGGATATCATCTAAATAGACGATAACTCCTTTGTAAAGATGGTCATGTAAAACCTTATTAATCAGCTGCATGAAAACTGCTAGCGCCCCCTGTAGGCCAAACGGCATTACTCGAAATTGGAAACAACCAAGGGGGCATTGAAAGCAGTTTTCCATTTGTCCCCCTCTTTAATTCTGACTCTATAGTACGCTTCTCTTAAGTCCAACTTAGTGAAAATACGGCCCTTCCCCAGTTGGTCCAGCATGTCCTTCATCAGTGGTAATGGGTACAGGTTCTGAGCTGAGATGCAGTTCAGGTTTTTGAAGTTCACACACAATCTGAGGGAGCCATCTTTCTTTTCTCTGAACAATACTGGCGCTGCTACCTTGGGTCTTGCTGGCTCAATGAAACCCCTTTCCAAGTTTTCATCAATGAATTTCCTCATTTCCTCCATCTCTTTAGGGGACATTGAATATATTTGGGGCTTTGGAAGCTTTACTCCAGGTAAAATATCAATGGTGCAATCTGTGGGTCTGTGAGGGGGCAATTTATCAGAAGATTTCTCACTAAAAACATCCTTGAGGTCCCAATATTCTTTTGGAATTCTTTCCTCCCCCTCAATTCTCTCCTGCCCCCTGGCTGCCAGTGTGGGGGTAGTAGTATCAGAGGCTAGAGTTTCAACTTTCCCCTCAGGGGGTGTGGTTGTTCGAATCCGTAACCAAATCCAGTTAATGCGTGGGTTCCATCTACGGAGCCAGGGGAGTCCTAAGATAAGGGGCTGGTCCATCCCTGGGGCCACAATAAAAGTTATTAATTCCTGGTGGTACCTATCCACATCTCGATGGGTTCAGTGGAAAAATGAGCAGGGCCCCCTCCTGCAATAGAACCCTCAATTTGGCAAAAAGGAATAGGGACTTTTAAAGTCTTTAATTTTAAGCCCAGTTTCTCCACCATCACAAAGCTTATCATGCAACGGGAACACCCAGAGTCTAATAGAGCTAAAAGTTTCTCTGTTGCGCCAGAGGAGGGCACTCTAAACTCAATTGGGATAAGCATAGGACCAGATCGGGAACTTACCCAGCACTGAGAATTCTCATCATCAGATTCGTCAGACGAGCTGGGGCTTCCGTCTCCCTCCTCCTCTGGCTCGAAGCGTCAAGAAACATTCTCAGCAGCGAAGGCAGCCTCCCTCCTCTTGCTTGGAGTCTTCTCCGGTTTCCCCTCCCTCCGGGGGAGGGAGCGGGTTGAGTCAGTTTGATGCGGCAATTCATAGCACAATGCCCCTCCTTTCCGCAGCGGAAACAAGCGAAAGGCTTGGCTTTTCCCACAAAACTTCCCCTTCCTTTACTCCTTGGGCGGGGGGAGGGTTAGGAGGTGCTGGGAGATTTCTCAACTTCTCCCTCTCTCATGCAACGCAATGTGACTAAATCCAATTCCACATCTGCTGCGTTTTCATACCAAGTTTCTAAACGACGGGGAAGGTGTCTGTTTATGCATTGCTGATAAACATCTTTATCCAAGCCATCAGCGAATTGATCCAGCAAGGCCTCTTCCGACCACTCCCTCATATAGGCTGACAATTCCTGAAATTCCTGCACATAGTCAGGCACAGTTTTCTTTTCCTGTTTAAGGGCCGTAAAATTCAGCCTAGTGCGACGCTCGGTCAAAGGGTCGTCGAACCTTCTTCTCATGGCTGCCATAAATTCATCAAAATTCCTCAGGAGAGGGGAATTGCATTTATGTAGCCCGACCATCCAGTCGGCCGCTTTCTTCTCCAAAGCCATTAACACCATTCTCACTTTAGTTTCATCTGTTTCTAAATCAGGCCCATATATTTCCATATAATTCCAGACCTGAATAATAAACAACCCGAGGCCTCTGGGGTCTCCATCATATTTTATGCTTAAGGGTGGGACCTTAGCCATCCTGCGTCGCCTGCCCCCCCCTGCTCTTGGAATGTCTCTAGCCACAGGGGGGGAGGCTGGTTCTGGGTTTTCTTGTGCACATCCTCCTTCGGCCCCTCCAGTTTCCCTTAAGCCATGCATTGAGTACCTTTTCTCCAGCTCCTCTGTTGGCTCCCTTTCCACAGCTCTCTCTCGAATTTGACATTCACTCCATGCCTCTTCGAGGAGCCTCATGGCATGGGAAATTTTGTAGTCTTTTTCTTCAATGCCACTCCAGCCAGCCACTGTTTTTTTCTTTGGCCTCCTCGTGAGTCCAGCTTGTAATTCCTCAGGTTCCTCTTTCTGTCCCACACCCCAAGTCCATCTGGGACGGACAGCTGGTTCTTCCACTCTCAGTTCGGCCAGTCTTTCTGTTAGAGATGGTCATGCCGCTGCCACCACTTCTTCCTCCTGGTCACTTTCATGCAAAGATATTTTTTTTTCTTCTTGTGAGGGCACCCCCCTCGGAAGTTGTTCGCTCTGGGATGGGTGCGATTGAGATTCAGCTTATTGTCAGATGCGACTTCATTTAATAATCAGGAAAGAAACCACTCAGCTCCATTTGTTTGAAATCAAGTGTACTTTTACTAATTATAAACGAACAGTAGCAAAGCTAAGCTGAATCTGGTTAATTAGGCACGAAAGCAAAGAATATCATGTATAATTCAATCCCCTCCCCTTGGCACCCCAGTCCATAGTCCAATTATAATGCACCCAACTGTCAGGTGGGAGATAACTTCAAAAGACATCACCAGGATGGAATGCCAGACAGTTAACCTTGGCGGAAAACTCCCTTCCTCCACATGCACAGTAAGATGGTCAGGTCAGCGTCTAGAATCTTCCTCCAGCACATCATGATTCCCCTCCCAAATACCATGCCCCCCCCTCCCCGTTACAATGGCAGCCAAAGCAGCAGCAAAGCAGAGGCTGACAGTATATTTGTATTTGTTTATACCAAGTCTTTACTATGCCTACATAGTTGATTACATCTGTCTTCAAATTTTCAAAAATGTTAAAATACGGTTGGGGATTTGCTCAACTCTAGAGTGACTTCAGACTGATTTGGACATTTAAAATATGACATTGACATTGAATCTTTATTGATTAGCCCTTGAGCAATCAATAAAGTGCAAAGTTCCAGAAACAAATAATTACTAAAATTCAATAAAAGCAATTTAAAATGGAATTGGGATAAAATGTGATTTCAAATGGAATTGGAATAAAATATAGTCTAAAATGAAATTGGAATAGAATACAATAATTTAAGATATAGATCAAATATGATATTATTATATTTCGGTGTAACCTCTGAAATCTACCCCAATCAGTCTCACATATGCAGATCTCGACCAAACCATTTTGTTTAAGTACTGTGCTGTACTAAATGTTATTTTTAAGTTCTGGCCGCACATAAGGTAAATTGTTTTGATATGGGGATTCCAATGGTATATAGACCAAGGTACCTGTCTCTCACCCCCTTACACAAGCAACAATCAAATAGGATGTGAGGTCTTCTACCTCTGCCGCTCTGCAAATGCAGAAGTGCTCATTGTAGGGTATAGAATGGAATCTCCTATATCTGACCATTGTGTCCAGCTGTTAGAATCTCGTTCGTGTAAATATCTTCCTAAGATGTTTTGGCAATTGTTAACTTCAAACAGCTGTCTACTTGAAAAGTATGTTTGTATTTACTCAGCCATTTCAAGTTACCCACCTTACTAAGGATAGCTACACTATATTGCCAAAAGCATTCGCTCACAACTGCTTCTGATTATATAGATGGGTGAGCGAATACTTTTGTCAATATAGTGTATATCATTTTGTGCTTCTATATCCTTAATTCTTTGGGCAGCTCTTTTTTTAAATTGTTCTCCTGTTACACAAGAGATAGGAAGCTTCTTACAAAATTTGTTAGTTTGGTGATCCAGGAGATTTTGTGATTGTAATTTTATGTGCTCTAGTAGACATAACTTGGGAAGTCTATCAATTTCCATTTCATTGACTTTGCACCAATCAATGAATATGCTCTAATTTTGGATAGTGCATGAATTGTATGAATTCCCAATTCAGCTCTAACTGCTTCAGCAGATGTTCTTGGATCTACACCCAAAATACATCTCATGTGCCGGGACTGTGTTTGTTCTAGAACTGTGGTTAAATATAGACCCCCAAGCCTACATATATGAGCACAGGGGTAACCTTAGCTTTATAAACCTTAATTAAGGGGGCTAGGGAACCTGGGTAACTATGGTTCTTTAGTTTAAGCAGTAAATTCAAGCAGGCTTTTGCTCTGAATGTACTCTGCTGATGATGGCAAGCCCAAGATCCAGTCTTGGAAAAAGTTACACCTAAATATACAAAGGTGTTGACCTGTTCAATTGGTTCACCATCTAATTGCTACTTATGTCTCTGATGGTGTTTTCCAAACACCATTATTTTTTATTTAGATTTACTGATGATTAGGGAGTTATCCTGGCAATAAGAGCTGAATCTTCTTAATAGCCTACATAATCCTACTAGTGAATATGATAATAAAATCATATCATCAGCATAAAGCAAGTTGTTACAGCAAGTATTTAGGCTTGTCGATTTGTGTACCATGGGATCCTTCATTAACGCTGGCACGTTGTTGGTATATAAACTAAATAATAATGGGATCAGGATACACCCTTGCCTTACTCCTTTATTTGTGTGAATCCTATTAGTCAGAGCCCCATTAACCCCATACTGCACCCTCAAACAGGTACTTGTGTAAAGGGCTTTAATGAAAGCCAGGAGTCTAGTTTCTATTTTAAGAGATGTCAATTTACTCCAGAGTACTTCTCTGTTTACCATATTAAATGCTGCTGTAAGGTTTATGAAAGCAGCAAACAGGGATCTCCTCTTATATGCATAAGCTTTGTTTAAAACCTGCTTGTTCTTTTGTGAAGATATTGTTTTCCTCTACCCAGATTTCAATTCTGTTCAAAAGGTACCTAGCATATATTTTTGCTGCAATGTCAATCAGGTTAATGGGCCTATAATTACTAGGATCCTTTTTATTCCCTTTTTTATATATTGGAACAACTATTACCATCTTCCACCCATCTGGTATATGGCAGGTGTTATTTATTTATGTGTATAAAAAGACTTACCAATACTGGACCCCACCAATTGGGAAATTTCTTGAATAATTCTGCTGGTAAAAAATCCTCACCTGGGGATTTATGGATTGTATCTCCTTTTCCCAGACTAGTGGCCAATGGGGGGGGGGATTCTAGGGTTTACTAGATTACTGTTTAAAGACAGTTTCTCTACAGGTTCTGTGGAACCAAACAAACACTGATAATAATTCGCCCAGTCCTCAGCAGAGATTGGTATATCAAACGCAAATCTCCATTCCTTCAGGACACCAGCTACACCAGCTACAGAGTGCCAAAATATTACTGAGTTATAACTTTTGGCAGCCAACTCGAGTTCTGACCAGACTGAAACTTTTTTTCTTTAATGTTATAATTTTTTTAATATTCCCTTCTTGTGTGCAACATCTCAGCTTATATAGGAGAAGTAGGATTCCTTTGGGCAAGCCTCATGGCTGCCTTCAATTTCTTTTTCAGTGACTGGCATTCAGGATCAAACCAACAGGGTCTACCCACTCGGGCTCTTTTTGTAGCAGGTTTCGTTGTTAAGTGTTTCTTTAGAATATTACAGACATTAGAGAATGCATTGAAGGCTGACAGCCAGTCAGTAGTAGATGATTGGATTGTTCTAGCCCACTTAGTAGCATTCTCTGTTTTAAGGCAATCTATTATTGCCTTAGTATCAACTTTGGCCCAAATTAACTTTTTATTTTGGACCACCTCTACCTTTTTGGTGAGCCATCGGTCAGCTATGTTATATTGTCTTAAATCTGAGCGGCCTCGCAATGTCTCAAGTACAGGCTGATGATCGCTGCTTGACCCAGTACACTGCTTGAATTGTCTGAGTGGTATGTGTAAGGATACATATAATTCATATAAGTATAATCTTTATTGTTATTGTACTTAAATATAATGAAATTGGTTTTAACCTCACTGGTGCAAATTATAACAGAAATGAAAAAAGAAAGAAAAAAAAACTAGCATGTGCATGAAGTGATTGTAGTTGTATTTAAAAGTCTCACAGCCCAAGGATAGAAACTATCTTTAAACCTGTTTGTTCGGCTGGCTATACTTTGATGTTTTCTGCACAATGGCAGAAGTGCAAAGAGACACTGACCAGGGTGTGAATCATCTCTGAGTATCTTCCTTACTCTGCTAAATCAGCGAGATCTGGCAATGTCATCCAGTGGTGTCAGAGGGCAACCAATGGTTTCTTGTGCCAAATTGATCACTCTCTGTAGTGCCTTCCTGTCCTCAGCTGTTAAACCAGCATACCATACTGTAATACAATATGAGAGGACACTTTCTATGGTGGACCGATAGAAAGAGGTCATCAACCCTTGTTCCACCTGATTTTTCCCAGGACTCTTAAGGAAATGAACTCTCTGTTGGGCCTTTCCAATCACCAGAGACGTGTTGTTTTTCCAGGTGAGTTCTTTACTAATAAGCACTCCCAAGAATTTAAAAGAGGAAACCCTCTCCACACAGCCCCCCCTCGATATACAGTGGGGCAGGTTCCTCTCTGTGCTTCCAGAAATCTAGCACCATCTTCTTTGTCTTACTAGTATTTAGATGCAAGTTGTTTCTTGAGCACCATGTGGATACCTTCTGGACTTCTTCCCTGTACGCTGCAAACTTTATTATGGTGTTGGATGGATCAGAGGATATGCAGTCATATGTATACAGTAAGTACAGGTATGGGCTGAGCACACAGCCCTGAGGGGAGCCTGTGCTGAGCTTCAGCGTGGAAGATGTAAAGGACCCAACCCTTACTGTTTGTGGACAATCCGTCAGGAAGTCTTTGATCCATTCACAAGTGAGGGGAGGGAAATTCAGATCAGTCAACTTTTCAATGAGAATTCCTGGTAAGATGGTGTTAAAGGCCGAGCTATAGTCTATAAAAAGCATTCTGAAATAATACCCAGATTTTTCAAGGTGGCTCAGTGCAATATGTACTGGTGATGGTGTCTCCTGTCGACCTGTTGCCTCCATAAGCAAACTGGTGTTGATCAAAATTTGGTGGAAGACAGGACCTGAGGTGTTGTAGGACCAATCTCTAAAGCACTTCATCACTATAGATGTCAGTGCAATGGGTCTACAGTCATTCAAACTTTTTATGGCTGCTTTCTTCGGAACTGGGATAATTGTGGCTGTCTTCAAGCATGATGGGACTCTAGCCTGTTACAGGGAGAGGTTAAAAATCCTTGTCGGGACCCCTGTTAATTGTTCAACACAGGTTTTTACCACTTTCCCCAACACCCCGTCTTGACCTGAAGCTTGGTTGGGATTTACAGCCTTCAGCTCAGCTCTCACTTGATGTTCATCCAGGGTGAGTGGCTGGAGGTCAGACGGCCTTTGGGCTAGAGCCATAGAGATTGATCTTTTGACCTCAAAGCGGGTGAAGAAGCTATTTAGCTCCTCTACTAGCAGGGCATTAGCATTGGCTATTTTTTTCGTATTGCCCTTATAGTTGGTTAGGTGTTGTAGCCCCTGCCACACCTGGGAGGTATCCTTACCTCCCAGAATTTGGAGATTACCCTTAAAAATTAAGGAGACTAGAATCAGGCCAGCAGCATTACTTTTGCAGTCTCTCTCTCTCTCTCTCTCTCGAGAGCCACTGAGAATGGTTATCAAAAACTCACCTGGGACTCCCTTCTTCTGATGGAGCTCATACAAAGAGGGACCCAACCTAGCAGTCAAATCTCCTAGTAATACCACTATGGATTGAGGATACAATACAGATATATCATCTATGACAGTGATGGTTAACCTGTTGTTGGGTGCCAAAAATGCAAGGGCGTTTGCCAGCACCCATAATGCAAAGCACACACACCTCCATGTGTATGAACGCATAACCCCCCCCCCCAAAGCGCTGCACTACTCGCCTCCAAGCTGAGCTTGGTATTTCCTCTGGGGTGGGGGAGGCCATTTTTGCCCTCCTCAGGCTTCAGCAAAAGCGTCTGGAGGCTGGGGAGGGCGAAAAACAGTCCCAACGGGCCAACCAGAAGTTCTGTGGCCTGTTGGGTCTGTTCTTTGCCCTCCCCAGCCTCCGGAGGCTTTCCTAAAGCCAGGGAGGACGAAAATGGCTTCCTCCAGCCCTCCAAGGCCAAAAATCAGCTGGCTGGCGTGCGCATACGCACTGGAGCTGTCGGCTTGCATGCCAGCAGATATGGCTCCGTGTGCCACATAGGTTTACCATCAGGGACCTAGGATAACTTCCAAGCCAATCCAGTATTCAGAGTTATAATACTTGGATGTGTTTGGAGGGATATACACATTTACCAGTATTAACTTGAACTTTTCATATTCAAATTTGACAGCTAGGAAGTACGAATACTTATCTTCGTTATATAGTTTCTTCCCCTGCCATTGCAACTCTTGCTTTATAAGAATGCATAGCCCTCCAGAGTGTCTCCCTTTGTTTTTTGTTTTTTTGGGCTGGGGAGGCCCATCCCTGAAAGCCTGGCAGTTGTACTGGTTTGTCCACTTAAGTTAACCAGGTTTCTTGTAAGGCTATTACGTCAAATCTAGGGATTAGTCCACTATCAACCCTCCCTTTCCAGCCAGCTACGTTCCAGGTCATCATCTGTATGGAGTTCCTGGATGCAAGGTGGTCTGGCTTGGTTGGTTGGCTAGCTGGTAAAAATTCTGGATGTCAACTTGATGTTGGAGCCAGGTTGATATCATCTATGCTTCCCATATTAACACAATTGTTGTGAGATTCAATATTTCATGGTTGCAGAACTTGTTGATGCTCCTCTATATCTTAATTGCCAGTGTCCTTCTGCTCTTGCTCCAAGAATGAGATTTTTTCAAATAGGCAGGTATACCAGCTTAGATCTACAAATGTGGATTTATGTCCATTTATGGAGGGATGTAGCTGAGGATTTATCTTGTGAGAAGATGTTGTGGAAACTTCTAAGTCAAATGAGGATGGCAGCTTGATTATATTCTTAGTGTTTGTTGTCTTAGGGGGTACTGTGTGATGAAGCCCTTTTTCTTTCAGCTGTTTCTCAGAGTCTGGGTCAGTCAGTGCAGTTACCCCCGTCAGCCTGTGTGACACTACCTTTTTTTACTATTGAGCTAAAGGCAGATTGATGGTTAAATATATTGTCACAAGGTTGAGCGATTAGTGGATCCAAATTAAATATAAGTTTTGCTGTAGACTGAGTTGTTGTCAGAGCCTCTTTTAGATCATCCAATCTTTGAATAATATTACTAATTCAGATTCAGGCAATGCACTGAATAGGTCAATCAGCATTTCTTCTGGCACATTCTTAGCAGTTTCGGCAGGTGTGGGTAACACAGTTTGTATATCACTCCTTTGCCTTCTCAAGGTTAATTCAGCTGCAGCAGCCTCAGGCTTAGCAGTGTGAGGGCTGTTGGAGTCTGGATTTAAAGCAACAGTTCCCTCTTGGTTATGCTGTTTCAGGAGTGGGCACACTTTGAGCAGAAGACCCATATTGGAAATATTGAAAAGGTACTTAGAAAGGGCTTCATTCTAAAGAGCATAGAGAGAATTGTGGGCTTGAACGATAGGAGAATTCTCATACATTGCCTTCTCACTGGCAGCCACTCTGCATGTAGTAGATCTATCAGAGTGAATTCACAGTGGAGCAGCTGGTTCAGGGACAGCCTAACAGCGCCCTCTATTCACTCTGTTGTCATATACGTGCAAGGTAACCTGGTTAGTTTGCAGACTGTAGTTATACTGGTCATCTCTTAGGCCTTTGCCTGACTGAGTGTTTTCTTTTTGAGTGTTCACATTTTTGGAAAGAAGACAAGGCCCTTCTCTAGTTTCATTTTCTGAATTAGCCATCCCATATCTATCCGTGGTTGAACTCCCAAGTCTTTCGGCAGTATTTGGGTGGCTCCTAACAAACTTTGCAAAAGATTCTTTCAGGCAGTCAACCTTATTTATGACAGTTGATAAAAGTTCATAGATTGCGTTTACAGTTTGAGCTGTAAGCAAACATTGTCTAGAGAGGAAATCTGTCACATTTCCCTCCTTTAAATTTATTACATCTCCCTCCTGTGCAAGGAAGATTGCTGCTGAGTTCCAAGGAGGGGAACCATTCTCTGAGAGGGAGGACAGTTCTACATTCTGTTTGCTTTCAAGTTCAGTTTGTAAGTCCCATTCCAATGAGTCACATAAATTAAATTTATTTGATAAGGCGACTGCAGATGAGTTACTTACTGGAACAGACTGCCTGTTCGCAGTATAATCTTCAATTTTCTGCTGCTTCAATGGCTTGGATGAACTATCTGCTGCTGAGTGCTGTTTCTTTCTCCTTTTTCCCATTCTTAAAAATCCTGGCTTGTATTGTTAAAATGTATCTAAAACGAATGGTAGCCACACTATATGTGTTTTTATAAAAGTCCGGTATAGATTAAAAATAGATTAGAAATGAGTTAAAAATATAAAAATACATACATACATACATACATACATACATACATACATACATACAAAAACCTAATTTACAATCTACCGTGTTTCCCCTAAAATACGACAGGGTCTTATTTTCTTTTGACGTCCAAAATAAGCACTTGGCCTTATTTTTTGGGAGGTCTTATTATTTTTGAGGTGCAGGAGACGGCGAGCGTGATCACCTCATGGCTGCTGCTGTGTTGCAATATTTTCGGGGAGGGCTTATTTTGGGGGGAGGGTTTATTTGAGCACATGCGCTCAAAACCCCGATTGGGCTTATTATCCGGGAGGTCTTATTTTTGGGGAAACAGGGTTTGATTTGATTTTGATTTAATAAATTTATAGGCCGCCCAATCCCGAAGGACTTTTTTTGTATGGTCTATGGGAAAAATTCTGTAAAGCCAAATTTATCTTAATGAGGTCTTACCTGGTTCTGGAAGCATCTGTAAAACTATGTCATAGCTAAATATACTTTTGATAAAAGTACCTGAGGAAGTTGGGTCTTCCGAGAAATCTGGCAGTTCTTCAGGGGGATCACCATAGAAGGAATTGAATTTGTGGCTTGATACAGCTGCCAGTACTGCCCCCTAGATAAATAAAAACCTGTTACTAACTGCACATCAGTGTTATTTCAACAAATATTATGAATCACTTTAGATTAATATTCACCATTGAAAATTAATGAAAAGAATCTTAAGTGTTTGCAAATAAAACTGGTTATTTGCAATAGTGTGGAAGTTTTCAACTGGACATACATTTCTGAAAAAAAATTAGAACTGTACAAGATAGCTACTGGTTATCTGTAAAGAGACTTAGTGCCATATATGCCTCCAGGATAGTAAAAAAAAGCTTCTTTTCTTTGGTCTTTTATAAAAGCATTATGGATTAGCATACATATCTGCTTTGTCCTTGAAACTGATAGATTATATATACTCTTAATAGTGAAAAATTTGAACACTTCTGTTCTCTGCTGGACATATCTTTTAGTTGAGAATGAAACATTCACAATTGTTTTTCTTGTGTAGTAACATCATTTTTCTGAAGGCAGAAGATGGCAAAAAGAACTCACTGCCCTAGACTTAATTCTTCTTAATGAACATAACAAATTACAAGAAGAATAACGTTGGAAGGAGTTTTTAGAGCATTAATTCCAATACCATGCTCATTGCATGAATACAAATTGTCTAGCCTGTGCCTGAATATATTGAAAGTGAGTCTATCATCTCTTTGGGCAATTGGTTCCACTAGGAAGTTTTTCTAACACTGGAATCTGCCTCCTGCAATTTAAAGAAATTGTTTTATATTTTAATTCTGGAATGATTCATAACAGATACTGATTGTCTTCTGTGTGACATCCTCTCCAGTACATGGACATTCTTCACAGGATTGCTCCTAGCTTGTTAATAGCAATAGCAATAGCAGTTAGACTTATATACCGCTTCATAGGGCTTTCAGCCCTCTCTAAGCGGTTTACAGAGTCAGCATATTGCCCCCAACAATAATCCGGCTCATTTTACCCACCTTGGAAGGATAGAAGGCTGAGTCAACCCTGAGCCGGTGAGATTTGAACAGCCGAACTGCAGAACTGCAGTCAGCTGAAGTAGCCTGCAGTGCTGCATTTAACCACTGCGCCATCTCGGCTCCTTAATCATCTTTGCAGCTTTTTTTCTCAACCTGTTTACATTTTTCTGAATCATTCTTAAAAATATCATGCCCAGAACTAGATACAATATATTATTTGCAAAATGATCAAACTAAAATTGTGGGATCATTATTTCCCATAATCTGGAAATTTTATTTATGTTGACGCAGTCTAAAATATTATCTGCCCTTTTTACTATACAAATGATCTGTCTGCACTTAATTATTATTCTAAAATCTTTTTCACAAGTACTATTGCCAAATATATTGTATGAATACATTCTATTCATTTGCTAATTCCATTATTTCATTCCATTTCTCTAACCTAATTGTTTAGATTTTATTCCTATTTTCAACATTCTAATAAGATTCTATTACATATTTCCAGATGGCAATGTATCATCTATTAATTTGGTAACACATTTTCCTTATCCTTCATCCAAGTCAGTTATAAAAATATTGAAAAGTGGAAACTAAACAATAAATGTGAAGTTTGAATCATGGTTACCAAGCCTCCATACTCAAATATCTATCTACTGAATTATGCCAAAAACTAAAAAAAGAAATCTCTAATTAAAAAACATAACAAAGAATGTGACAGATAATAATGAAATCGGACAAAAATGTTCTTCAAATTTTTGTTAATATACTAGAAAATAACCAAGAAGCTAGTTTTATTGAGATATGCAAAACAATTCTTGAAATGAAAGGGACAGGTATTAGTTTTCTTTAAAATGTTTCTGCAAAAGAATTGTATTATTTATGTGATACCTTTGATAGCCTGGGCAGAACTGGGGGGGATCCTCCCATCTCCCTCTTCTTATTATTCTGTCCCTCTACATTTTCCTTTCTTTCTTCCCCTTTCCTTCTTTTTCCTTCCTTGGTCTCTTCCCCTCTTTCCTTCTTTTTCTTTCCTCTTTCCCTTTCTCCTTTCCTGTCCTTTCTTGGATGCTCAAATGCGAAAGGGGAAATATTTCTCGATGCTTTCTCGTCTTGTGATCAAATGCCACTTTTGCTAGTAGTTTATGGCCACTTAAAAACAGAACAAACCAGTTTATCCCATGCTTGCATTTAGTGGGGGTGTCCACAGACAACAATACAGCAAAACTGTCAAAACGGTGGCTGTGATAGTTGATCAGAGCTTCTCTGTTTTTTGTTTTTTTTAATGTGCAACAGATTTAGTGTTTAGGAACAGAGGTAAGTTAGTTGCTTTTCTATGAATACATAATCCTTAAAAGGGCTCTCCTGTAGTGACCCTGCCATGGTCTAATTCAGGCTGGAAATATAGTAAAGGAAAATATTTTCCTTTACTCTATTTTGTCCTGTTTTGCCACTGGAAATGGCTCTTTGCAACATACAAGGAGGGGATACTTTCCTAAGAGCTCACAATTCAAGAATACCAATGTACACACATTTGCTAATCTAATGCACCTTTCGTTAAGTGGACATGTGGTATCTCAGGGAGGGAAAGGCTGAAGGGAGGGGGATATTGATTGAACAGGACCTCAAGGCTTCCCTGACTCACTAGATCTCATCCCCCCCCCCCGCTTCCTGCCACAGCACACTCACTTACTTTGCAAAGATCTGTCACCTCTCTGCCACTGTTTCTTTGCCTTTGAGGGAGGGGAGAGTTGGCTTGGAAATGCTTTTGGCGCTGAAAAGGTATGCTCCTAGGTGCCATTTCGCATGGGTTAAGGCAACCATCCTCTTTTGAAGAGAATCAGAGACTCAGAAACTTTCATTCTCGGAATGAAAAGCGTTTGCAGTGCCTATCTTCTGCTCTCCCTGCAAACTCCTTTCTGCCACCGCTCTGGCAGGGATGGTCCCTGTCCACTAAAATCCCCTGTAGATGGAGTTCCTACAACAAGCCATCCCATGGCCAGAGCCAGGAGGATTGCCATGGAATTAGAAGGGCGCAGGAACCAACGCCATCCATGGCCTGGATGGACTGCTTGCTCGTGTGCGCCGACCTTACTGTTTTAGGGCAGGAACGAAGCCTTCAACTGAATGAACAGGCACTGCAGGCCAGGCCCCTCACACCCACGTCCAGCCCACTGGAGGAATGAAACCCCATTGTCCCGTGGATCCCACCTGCATCCAAATGTGGCATTTGGAAGTGGAGCTATGTTTGAGGGCAATCCTGTTGCTGAGCCTCTGCTTTCTTCAGCTGGGATGCAGCCGGAACACCCAACCTGCTGGTGGCGGGAGCAACCTGAGCAGCCATGATCTCCTCTCAGCAGCCAGCCAGCACCACCTGACCTACTTCCTGCCTAGCTGGCCAGCTGGCGCAAAGTCTCACAGCTTTTCTCCTCCTGCTTGCCTTTCCTGCTCAAGTGGCGGCAGGCTCTGCAGGACAATGGGATCTCTCATTTCTCTTCTGATGCAGTGAGCTCCGGCAGGCTGGAGGTAGATATGAGGGGCCTGGCCCCGCAGTGTCCCCTTGCTCAGTTGAAGGCTTTATTCCTACCCTCAAACAGTAAGGTTGGTGTATGCAAGTGAGCAGCGCACCCAGTCCATGGACAGAAATGGTTCCTGCATCCAGCCGATTCAGATTCCATGGTGGCCTTACTGTTTGAAGGCAGGAACGAAACCTTCAACTGAGCGAGGAGGAACTGGGTGTCTGCATAGGAAGCAGCAAGCATGGCTGGCATCCTGGGTGTTCGAGAGGCAGTCCAGGCACCCAGGGGGTGGGATGGAGGTGGTCCCTTGCTGGCTCCAGGGTGGCTCTGCGGATCTAAGGCTGACCACTTTCTGGCCCAGATGGCTGCCACAGGGTTGTAGATCAGCACCCAGATGGCTTGGGCTGGGCTGAGGCACCACTGCATGGTCCTTTGCTGTTTCCAAGATGGCTCTGTGGGCCAGATCTAACCACATTGCAGACTAGATATGGCCCATGGGCCTTGACACCCCTTATATAAATGACCACAAATTTGATAAAGAACTGAGAATACTTTCAAAGGAGAATCTCCATAGAGAATGGGATATAAGAATATAGTTCTATATTAAAGGAGAGATGTGTATGTAAAAAATCCATGACTTCTGAGACCACAAAACAATTTACTGAAATGTATACATCAGTCACAAATATCTCTGCCAACTTTTGATTTAAAAAATATATCACATATTTCACATATTTCACATAAATAATAGGACTATGCAATTAATGTTCATATTTGATTTGGAAGCAGTATTGAGGAATACATGGGAACATAAACGCAGCATCTCAGACTCATTAAATCAATTGGGTCCATTTCCAGGAATGCACATGATTTTACTGTGATCGTGGAAACAGATGTAGCTTCTTCAATAAACAGCAGAGAGTTCCTATGTTCATATTCTTGAATACACTGAAGTATCTGTTCCAAATTGAATCCTAAATTGAATCCTAACACAGCGAGTGAATTTGCATTATGCATTATTGCTACAAACCTGTTTAGTATCATAAATTTAACATTGGTGCACTATTTTTCTTTTACCTTCAATTTTCTTCTTGCATTGAATTTTCTCAGCTGTTCCACAGTTTCTGGAAGATGAATCTTGTATGCATAGCGATCACGCTCCTATAAACAGTCATGTATTTTTATTATATTTATTTATTATATTATATATTTTATTATATTATATTATTATATTGAATATTTTCCAAACATGAGACTAAAGCACTTTTTAAAAATAAAATTCCAAATAAATTGAAAAACCAGTTTCCATTATTTATACATTATCTAACCACTCTTGATTTCAGAGCACATAAAAAGCTATTTGCAAAGAGGATGGTATGAGATAGAGCACTTGTCCTTCTGATTAGATATTGCTCTGCTTAGCAATAGAACTTGAGAATATATATTTATGGGTGTCAAAGATTAGTAGCAGCCAGCTATCATTTTATGAGTTAATTTTGCCCAGTGCGATTATCAGCACAGGTTTCCCTAGTTTTACGCTAGGATTTTGTTCTCCTAAACATTTTATAAAGTGAATTCATATAAACAAATATGGTGAAAGAAGAAGGCTGTAGGATATAGTGTCAAAACATTTTTTCTATCTTTTAATATATCAATTTGGGCCAACATAGTCAATTTGCACTTGAATGCTGGATTCAATTCAATTCAATTCAATTCAATTCAATTCAATTCAATTCAATTCAATTCAATTCAATTCAATTTATTACATTTATATGCTGCCCTTTTCCCCCGAAGGGGACTCAGGGCGGCTCACAACTCAAACCAGGGAAGGGGAATACAGACAAAAATTTAAAAAACAACAAGGCATAACAATACATAATTTAAAAACACACAACAGTCATACCATTCGAGACGGGGGCAACAGCTCTTTAGCCCCAGGCCTGTCAGAACAGCCAGGTTTTAAGGGCTTTGCGGAAGGCCTGGAGGGTGGTGAGGGTCCGAATCTCCACGGGGAGTTCGTTCCAGAGGGTCGGAGCAGCCACAGAGAAGGCTCTCCTCCGAGTGGTCGACAGTCGACACTGGCCGGCGGATGGAATTCGGAGGAGGCCTAATCTGTGGGATCTAATCAGTCTAGTGGAGGTAATTGGCAGCAGGCGGTCTCTCAAGTACCCAGGTCCAATACCATGAAGGGCTTTATAAGTGACGACTAGCGCCTTGAAGCGTATCCGGAGACCAATAGGCAGCCAGTGCAGCTTGCGGAGGATAGGTGTTACGTGGGTGAATCGAGGTACACCCACGATCGCTCGCGCGGCTGCGTTCTGGACAAGCTGAAGTCTCTGAATACTCTTCAAGGGCTGCCCCATGTAGAGCACGTTGCAGTAGTCCAGTCTAGAGGTCACAAGGGTGCAAGTGACTGTTGTGAGGGCCTCCCAGTTCAGGTAGGGACGCAACTGGTGCACCAGGCGAACCTGGGCAAATGCCCCCCTGGTCACAGCTGACAAGTGGTGTTCAAAAGTCAGCTGTGGGTCCAGGAGGACTCCCAAATTGCGAACCCTGTCTGAGGGGCGTACTGTTTGACCCCCCAGCCTGAGAGATGGAACACTTGGCCAATTAGTAGGAGGAAAACACACCAGCCACTCGGTCTTATCTGGATTGAGTAAAAGCTTGTTAAGCCCCATCCAGTCCCTAACAGCCTCGAGGCCCTGGCACATCACGTCAACCGCTTCACTGAGTTGGCACGGGGCGGACAGATACAGCTGCGTATCGTCCGCATACTGATGGTATTTTATCCCGTGCCGTCGAATGATCTCACCCAGCGGCTTCATGTAGATTTAAACAGGAGGGGGGACAGGATCGAACCCTGCAGCACCCCATAATTCAGGGGCCTAGGGGTCGATCTCTGCCTTCCGACCAACACCGACTGCGACCTGTCCGAGAGGTAAGAGGAGAATCACCGTAGGACAGTGCCTCCCACCCCCACCTCCCGCAGTTGTCGCAGAAGGATACCATGGTCGATGGTATCGAAGGCCGCTGAGAGGTCAAGGAGCACTAGGACGGAGGCATAACCTCCATCCCTGGCTCTCCAGAGATCATCGATCAATGCGACCAAAGCGGTTTCCGTGCTGTAGCCAGGCCTAAATCCCGACTGGAAGGGATCTAGATAATCGGTTTCCTCCAAGGACCGCCGGAGCTGAAAGGCTACCACTTTCTCAACAACCTTCCCCACAAAGGGGAGGTTGGAGACTGGACGATAGTTGTTTAAAACGGCTGGATCCAAGGATGGCTTCTTCAGAAGGGGTCTCACCACCGCCGCCTTTAGAGCGGGGGGAAAGACCCCCTCCCGAAGGGAGGCGGTTACAACCGCCTGGATCCAGCCCCGTGTCACTTCCCTGCTGTTAGCGACCAGCCAGGAGGGGCACGGGTCCAGTACACATGTGGAGGCACTTACAGCTCTGATGGCCTTGTCCATGTCCTCAGGGGTAACAGCTTGGAAATCAATCCAGAGATGTCCTTCCAGATTCTCCCCTGGTGCCTCGGCTGGCTCTGCGCAATTGGAGTCCAGGTCCGTCCGAAGCCGAGCAACTTTATCCGCGAGGAATTGGACGTAATCCTCAGCTCTGCCCTGCAAAGGATTGCTCGTATCCCTCCTATTTAGGAGGGAACGGGTTATCCTGAACAAGGCAGCTGGGCGCGACTCAGCGGAAGCAATCAGAGAGGCAATGTGTGTTCTTTTGGTCGTCCTAATTGCCCGAAGATAGGCTCTGATGCTGGATGTTAAAAGCGCTCAGTCTGACTCAGACTTACTGGATCTCCATCGTTGCTCTAGGCGTCTCTTTCGGCGCTTCATCTCCCGGAGTTCCTCAGTAAACCAAGGAGCCCTCCTGGATCCACTGCCTCGGATCGGCCGTAAAGGCGCAATCCGGTTAAGAGCCCCTGCCGCTGCTGAATTCCAAGCAGCAACCAGAGACTCCGCCGGACTGCGGGCGAGGGTATCAGGAACAACACCAAGCTCCGTCTGAAAGCCCAAAGGGTCCATAAGTCGCCTGGGGTGGAACCACCTAATGGATTTCTAATGCATATGGTTATAATGGCATACAAGATATGGAGTGCACATGGCACTATGAATTTTATTAATGTTGTTATGTTCTGCCTAGTATATTTGCCAAAGGCCAGAGATCTTTCCCCAGCTTTGTTGCAACATAATTATGTCCAACTTAGTTTCAGTGTTAAATTTCTTCCCTTTTCATTTTGAACGTAGGATTATGCAAGATGTTAATGGCTGTTTTGATCCCATAGTAACAGTAGTAGTTGTG
The DNA here is from genome assembly GCF_009769535.1 of Thamnophis elegans. NCBI lineage: Eukaryota > Metazoa > Chordata > Lepidosauria > Squamata > Natricidae > Thamnophis > Thamnophis elegans. The sequence goes on along the minus strand of NC_045546.1, from coordinate 59,859,504 downwards.
GTAGGTACAGAAGAAAGTGGAAGACAAGGTACATACCTAAAATGACAGCAGTAAATAATGGGAAATACATAACAGTTTTGGTGGGAAAATGTTCAAATGGTTTTGGTGGAAAGAATCTGAATCTATTTCGAGACCTTTGGTGCAAATTGACTACGTTGGCTCAATTTGATATACTATACATATATAAATACATATGTATATTCATATGCATTTATAAAGAGAATTCTTGGATGTAATAGATCAATTGCACAGTAGTGAATTTGTTTAAAGGAAATTCATGTAAATTTGTAATTAAAAAAATACCGCTGATCTAATAGCTAAATAGAACAAGTTCCTATAAATAAGGTAAATTCTTAAGGATGTTCTGGAGTATCTCTGATCATGGAAATGTAGGACTATTTACTGCTGTTTAGATATTATGTCAACTGAAAATTGATTTATAAAGGATTGTCTACTTTGCTTAATACATTTAGTAATAATATAGAAAACAAAGTAACAAATTTTTTAAATAGATCTTTATGCTGTGAATCTTTATTTGATTACCGTATTTTTCAGAGTATAAGACACACCAAGATTTTGAAGAGGCAAATTAAAAAAAGGTTTTGCACTCTGCAGACTTCCCAAAAACATTTTTCGCAAAAATGGGCCCCTTTTTATTTTTTTAAGTGCATGTATAGCCTTTAGGAGTCTTGTAGAGTGCTACTGGGAATTGGGCAAAAGTGAGCAAAATTCGCTCATTTCTGCCCTCCCCAGCCCCCAGGAGCACTCTGAAAGCCTCCTAAAGGCTATGCACGGCCATTTTGGTGAAGGGGGCGGGGTTTCAGAAAGCAAAAAATTCTGTATTCAGTGTATAAGACCCACCCAGATGTTCAGCCTCTTTTTTGACGGAAAACGGTGTGTCTTATACTCCAAAAAATACGGTACTTTGTCTGTGAATTTTATATTGCTGAGTTCTAACATGCAGTTATTTTAATGATATCTTGGCTGAATGTTTTCCTAATATTTAATTTTATTTAATTCTATTAGTTTTCATTATTCTATTTTTGAATTGAGCTTTTTATGTATTTTAAAAAGGTTTAATCTGCATATTTTAAATTAATAGAAAATATGAATCAAAATGAATTAAAGCAAATATCACATTTTAGATGTAAAATAGCTTAATACTTTGGAAAAACAGTTATCCTAATTTTTTTTTGCAAAAAATACTCTACTCTTATTTTTTTTTAAAAGAAATAAACAAGAATAAAGAAGTCAATTATGTATATATCAATGTATATTTAAGTAAAAAAGAAGGTACAATTATCAATAGGGCTACCTATTTCTATACAATCTTTCCAACAGTTACAGTCCTCTCAGGGTCACCTTTGTAGGCTTTTGCCAGAAATATAATATTAATAGTAAATACAACTTTTTTGTGGCATACTCCATCTGTTGTCTTACTACAATTTAGGAGGGTCTTAAAATGTACTTTTAAACTCAAATTTTAACACTTTAAGCATTTTAGTTTTAATGTCATTTTAAAATTTTAAGGGAATTTAGAATTGTATTTATGTATTCTTAAAAGTTACCCAGAACAATGGATACTTATAGAATAAGTACAATAAATTATTGCATAAATTATCAATGCATCTGTAAGAATGTAATTCATGTTAGTAAATAAACAAATTGGATCTTTTAAGATTTTTGTTCTCCGTACCTTCAGCCAAGGATGATTAAGTGCCTCATAAACAGTTATTCTCTCAGCTGGGTCAAGCATTAGCATGCGCCGAACTAGATCTTTGGCACTTTCAGATATATGGCTCCACTGTCTGGGATTCATCTAAGTAAAAAAAAAAGATATTTAAAACTAGGCACAATGGTGAGATTTTTGCACAATTTTTATTGTAGGCAAATTTTTTTCACAATGTTTAATAAACAAAGAAAAAACTACATCAGGTATTTCATGTTTGAACTTTATATAGCAACAATAGGTTGAAGTTAAAACCACAGAAGTTAAATGTCATTTAAAATAATAATTTACTTGTAGATCAAATGACACATATTTTAAACAGAACAAGAAATCACTGCAATGTCTGATTAGAACATTAATCAAGATGTAATAAAATAGTGTCATTCCTTGATATACCAGGTTTGTGAGCACAACAATTTCCTGATTTCCACCGAAGATAATATGATAATTCATATTACTGAATTTGGATCATTTACTAAGTTAATACATTTTGGTGAAATTAAACTAATACAGAAGGTTAGCAAGTAATTAATTGATAAAATTTGCTGGTTTTGCAAAAATGGTTTACAATTTCTTTACAGAAAGTGAAATATGCAAACATATATAATACAATACAATAGCAGAGTTGAAGGGACCTTGGAGGTCTTCTAGTTCAACCCCCTGCCTAGGCAGGAAACCCTATACCATTTCAGACAAATGGCTATCCAATATCTTCTTAAAAGACTTCCAGTGTTGGGGCATTCACAACTACTGGAGGCAAGCTGTTCTACTGATTAATTGTTCTGTCAGGAAATTCCTCCTCAGTTCTAAGTTGCTTCTCTCCTTGATTAATTTCACCTATTACTTCTTGTTTTACACTCGGGTGCCCTGAAGAATAGTTTGACTCCCTCTTCTTTGTGGCAACCCCTGAGATATTGGAACACTGCTATCATGTCTCCCCTAGTCCTTCTTTTCATTAAATTAGACATACCAAGTTCCTGCAACTGTTCTTCATGTGTTTTAGTCTCCAGTCCCCTAATCATCTTTGTTGCTCTTCTCTGCACTCTTTCTAGGTTCTACATCATCATATAGATGATGTAGAACCTATAGAAATCAGATACAGAAGATTTGAGTCAACAAGGCTCAACTGAGGCAATGGAAAGACAACTGCTAAAGATGTTGCTCAAATATGGTAGCCTTACAATTATATATGGCCAAGTGGATGACTTCCTACAAGACAGTGTGAAGACTACAGAAAGTTCTTGGTCCTAAATGGAACAAAATATCTGTTGAAGCAACTGACTCTGAGAATTATGAGAATTAAATGTTTCTGGAGGTCACTGTGGGAAGAAAGATGTCTAACAATCTCAACCTGAGAATTTACTAGAATATTTATATAAACTCTAAACAGAAAATAGTAAATTTAAAACTAGGTTTAATGTTAAACCAAAGTCAAAATGAACATGGAGATGAAAAGTCAGAATTTTTGGCTTATTTGATATTGTTTGGGGATTTAAAGCAGTCACCTTCTCCCATTCCCATCCTCTCAAATCTCTCCCCAAAGGGCTGAAGTTCCCCTGCAAATTGTGACTTTGGGATATAACAACAAAAAGTTACATTGATTAAATTTAGCAGCATGATCTTGGGGGTGCTGGAACTTGTATATTGGTTGTGAGACACTGGTGATCATTGCAGTCCTATGCTATACATAAAATATTGGTATAAATTGAAAAAAATGTTTTTCATTGCCAAGTACAAGTTTATTAAAAGCTTCAAAATTTGCATTTAGGAAATGAAATATCTTTTTTTCCCTTCAAACTTTTTATTTGTTTTATTTATATAACATCTAAAAGCTCAATTTCAATTAACAGTGTATTGTCTGGGTACAATTATTTTTAGGAAATAATAATCAAAATGTTTACAATAGTATTCATCACAATGATATTAATTCAACAATAACAACAATAACAAAAACAGTGATACCCATTGTCATCAGGGCATTTGGTACCATGTCCAAGAATTTTATAAAACACATCAAGAAATTGCAGCTTCCTGCAATAATACCAGTGGAACTGCAAAAAACTGCGCTACTCGGAACATCGTACATCTTAAGAAGGTACTTGGTTGATACTAGGACATGGCAGCAACCCGTATAAACCATTAGCACCATTTAATGGTATTTGTGATGCATTTTTGAATGTTCAGTTGATTGAGTTTCCTGTTTAAATACTAATACTATTTTACTTGTCCACTTTATCAAATTTCCTTTATAACATTAGTCCTTTTTGTATCCCCATATTTCTAACTTCTGTTTTTATTATCTAACCATTGGTAAAATAAGTCCCATGTCAAGAAATATTCAGTTCCAGGTTGACAATGAAAATAAAGGATAAAGAGGAACCAGAGTACTTCAAGACATGGGGAAGATTTTATGATTGGCTAGAGAAAGGAAGCTAGGAAAGAAAGTAGGGAGAAGTTAAAGAACCCAGACGACGCACTATTAAATGGAGGGAAGGGGAAAGCAGAAAAGAAAATATTAAATATATATTCAAGAGCGAGATATAAAACGGGAGGGGGAGAAACATAACTAGAGTAGATTAGCAAAGGTAAGGGAATACGAAATGATACTAAATTATATCTGGGTTTGTGGAAATACCATCCCAAGGAAACATAAACTGAGTTTTGAAATAGACACCAACAACAATAGAAAAAGAAAGGGGGAGAAGAGGAGAGAATGAAAGGAAGACAGGGGAAAGAAGAAAAGTAAGGAGAGAAGGATGGAAGGGAGAGAAAGAGAAGGAGAGACGGTAGGAAGGGGAAGAGCAGGAGTAGAAGAAAGGGAAGGGAAGAAGGAAGGGGAAGGAGAGGAGGAAGGAAGAAAGTAGAGAAGGGAGGGAGAAAAGAAAGGGAAAATAAGGTGGTGTTACAACAGGAGAAAGGGATGGTAAATAAAGCTAAACGGTATATTATAACCTATTAAATGAAATAATACATGTATAAGAATGACAAATGTAAAAAATAACTATTATGTGAATGTATACTTAAAATGGTAAGAGAATAATAAAAAAGAAATATTGAGTTCGTTCTTTTTCCTTAATTGTAAATATTAATCTGGCCATTTCTGTACATTCTAATATTTTCTTAAATTACATTCTTGTCTGTCAGGATCTCTTCACTTTTCCATTGTTGTGCAAATACAATTCTGGCTGCAGTTAGTACTTGTAAAATCAAATATATATTCCTTTTATCAAACTTTTCTGGTAGGATGCCCATCAGAAACATTTCTAGTTTCAAATCTATATGCTGCTTTATCACTTTTTCCAGCCAAGTATGTATTTTCATCCAATATTTTTTTGCTTTTGGGCATGTCCACTACATATGATAATATGAACCAGGTGTTTGGTTACACTTTCAACGTTTAGCGGACCTGTCTTTAAACATTTTTGCCAAACCTGTTGGTGAAAAATGCCATCTATAAAACATTTTTAAAAGATTTTGTTTATGCAGTTGACATAGTTAATTTAACATTTCTATCCCACAATTTCTGCCATTTATCCAGTTGTATTGCATATCCAATTTTTTTAGCTCAAGCTATAATTGTCTCCTTTACTTGCTCACTTTCCAATTTGATGCTTAGTAAATATATATACACACACACACACACACACACACACATATACACAAGTCCCTAGCATGAGGAATGACACCAGGCCCACACTCAGAAGGACCAGAAGCCAGACTGCAACTGCACCATTAGCCACTTTAAACCCCTCCTATCCTTACATGAAACACAAACCCCCAACCAATCAGAACACACCTCCACCCAATCAGAACACAGCTAAGCTCCCACCCAATCAGCTCAAACCCCCACTGGCAGTTAAAAGGAAGAAACAGCCAAGATCTCACATTGCTCTTAGAAGCATGAAGCCTGAAGATGACGAATGAGACTTCGTCGAAACATCGCCAAGACACCTCCAATTTTACGTGGGAGAAAATCCGAATAACCAAAGACTTACATACATACATACATACGTTTTCTGAGGTTTTCGTGGGTGTTAGTATGTAGGTCTCTAGTTATTCGGGTTTTCTCCTGCGTAAAATTGGAGATGTCTTGGCGATGTTTCGACAAAGTCATTCATCATGTTAGGGACTCTAAACGAGTCCCTAACATGATGAATGACACCAGGCCCACACTCACAAGAGCCACACAGGATATCACCACCAAACATCCACAAAGAAAGCAGACAAAAACCCACACTGCTGAGGAGGCACGACCAAGGACCAGAAGCCAGACTGCAAATGCACAATTAGCCTCTTTAAACCCCTCCTATCCTTACATGAAACACAAACCCCCAACTAATCAGAACACACCTCCACCCAATCAGGACACAGCCAAGCTCCCACCCAATCAGTTCAAACCCCCACTGGCAGTTAAAAGGAAGAAACAGCCGAGTTCTCACATTGCTCCTGGAAGCACTGAGCCTGAAGATGACGAATGAGACTTCGTCGAAACGTTGCTAAGACATCTCCAATTTTACGCGGGAGAAAACCCGAATAATAGAGACCTCATAATACAAGTTCCAATCTGGCAACCCAAAGCCCCCTCTTTTTTTGGAATCTTGCAACATTTTCAAGCTTATTCTTGCTTTTTTCCCTAGCCAAATGTATCTTAGTATGCAATTCTTCAAAATATTTCTCCCCCCCCCCAGCTTTATTGGAATTGTTTGAAATAAGTATAATAGTGTTGGTAAAATATTCATTTTTATAGTAGCTATTCTTCCTGTCAATTACAATTGCAAGTTTTTCTATTTCTCCAAATCTGATTTGATTTGTTGCATCAATTTCATATAATTATTCTCTGTAATCATTGCACATTTTGCTGTTTGTTGTATCCCTAAGTACTTTACTTTCTTAACTATCTGTATGTCAATTTTTCCATTAGCTCTGTTTTCTGTGCATCTGTAAGATTTTTAACTAGCATTTTTATCTTTTCTTTATTTTCAGTCTTGCGACTTCACCATATTCTTCTATTTTTTAAATTAACAGGTTCAGTTTCTTGTGGATCTTCTAATGTAAAAACCAAATTGTCTGTAGATGCATGTAACTTATATTACTCTTTTAAAAAAATTCCATACCTTTTATTTCTTCGTCTTGTCTAATATTTCTACTTAGCACTTCCAGGGTCAGTATAAATAGTAAAGGGGATAGCGGACATCCTTTCGTGCTTTTTTAATATCAAAATTCTTTGTCATGTCCCCATTTACCATCACCTTACCTGATGGTTTGTAACATATTGCTTTGACAGTAATAAATCTCTCCCCCAAATCCATGAATTTTATTTGCAATAACATAAATTGCCAATTAACATTATCAAATGCTTTCTGTGCGTTTAGAACAGGGGTGCTCAAATATTTTTAACAGGGGGCCAATTTATGGTCCCTCAGACTGTTGGGGTGTTCGACCAGCTGGGAGAGCATGGTTAGGTGGTCATATGACTGGGTGAGTGTGACTAGGTGGGCATGGCCAATTTAACATTCCATTGATTAATGCACACATATTAAATTTTAATTTGTTTTGTTCCTGGGGGTGTTTTATTTGCTTTTGTTTGCACGTTGCTCTTTTGGTTGCCTTTTCTTTTTACTAGATCATTTTTTCAGTTGTTAAGGAGTCCAGGAAACTCAGTTTTGCAGCAATTCTTTTCATCCCCAAGGAGCTTGAGAAATCTCTCTCTTTCTCTCTTTCTCTCCCCCTCTCTTTCTGTCTATCTCTCCTTATCTCCTGGAGGCCGGCTAGGGAGATGAAAAATGGGCCATTTTTACCAGGGTTTTTTTTGCCTCTCGGGGCGTCTGTGCACCCTGTTTTTCACCCCCCCCACCTCCAGAAGCATCCTTTAGGCCAAAAACAGGCAAAAATGCCCCCATTTGGGGGAAAATGGTCCATTTTTTGGCTTCCGGGGTGTCTGTGTGCCTCATTTTTCATCCCCCACCGCCAGAAGCATTCTGCAGGCCAAAAACAGGCAAAAATGGCTTGTTTTCTGGCCAAAAATGGGCCATTACCCCATTTTTGGCCTCCTGGGGCAACTGTTCGACCCATTTTTCACCCCTCCCAACCTCCAAAAGCATTCTGCAGGCCAAAATTATTGGCTTTACTTTTCAGTTCTAGCCCAGGGGTAAGTCCTGAACTTGGCAGAAGGGTGGGTGGGGCAAAGTGGGCGGAGCAGCCTTGTGGTTCTGAATGGGCTGGATTAATGGTTTTGGCGGGCTGCATGCCGCTTATCAGCCATAGTTGGAGGACCTAGAAATATCAACAACATTTGTTTTCCCTTTTTCCTCATATGAAGCAAAATACTGGTCATAAAATTGCTCTGCTTTGTCTATTGTATCCAGTCAGTCATTTTTCCATCCAGGTCATCAGTATTCCCTCGGGTATCAGCAATCTGAAGTTTACTTCATGCTTAATTGGTTGTCTTGTCAAAAATTGGCATTGTTTCCTTGTGTCTCTTACTCTTCTGGGTATCTGTTTCAGGACTACTATTTCTCTCCCTTTATATTTCAATGGGTCATCCCTTGCTCTTTGCAGTATTCCTGCTCTTATTGCCTTCTTTGATAATCTCATATGCACCTCTCTGGGGAATTTATTCCTTCTTGCATAGCTTGTGTATTTTAAATATTTTGTCCATCCCAGCAAACATTTCCTGTTTGCTCACCTCCAACACATCTGCCAACAACTCTGCCATCTTTTCAGCAAGATCTTCCCCCTTTTCCTGCTCAATATTCTAAAATCTCAAAAAATATTCTGCTCTCTCCATCTCAACATGATTATGGATTGCTCAAGATCCTTGTTTACTTAGTCCATCTCTTCCATCTTCTTATCTGTTTATTCTGTCTTCTCTTCTACTTTATGAATCCGCTGTTCATTTTTAGTAATTATTTGTTAGATGTTATCCCTTTTATCCTCCATCTTTTGAATTCTTTCTGTCATGTCATCATGATTCTTGGATATGGTTTCTTGTAATAATTGGAACATTGATTTCATTTCTATCTGGAAAGTATTCATTTTTTCTTGCTGCAAAATACTGTCTAAAGAGAGTTGACTCGCTGGGCTTGATGCTGCTGCTGCTGTTGCTGATAATGGCACAGATGCATTTTTCCTCCCTATTTTGCTTAAATTTGTATTGTCATTTACATTATTTTAAGTAATAAAATATTTTAAGTAGTAAGATGTTTAGCAGAAACAATCAATAATAAATCAAATGGTACTGCACAATACTCAATTTACAGAATACACCCCAAAACAATCCCCCACAAAATTCTCTTTCTTATCCCCTCTTATTTTCAGTCCCCAAATAACTTAACACTCTTAGGGTTCACAAAGCCAAAATATCCATAGTCCAAAGGTTTCTTCAAAAAGGTTGTTCTCTTCTTAATAAATTTGTAATCCACAAAGGCCCACCAAACCCCAATATTGTGCCAAAAACATTTATGAGTTACCAAATAGGAGAGCTAACAAAAATGTTCCACTTGATTTGCAAACAAATCCTGCTGTTTTCCAGCTTCAGTTTACTCAGTTTATTTAGAGTCGTTATACATTCAGATAACTACAATGTTTAAAAAGTCGCAGTGTTGTTTCCACTCTCTTTCTCTGCAGTTCTCTGTAAACAATTTGCAGGTGCAGACAGTTTATCTAGTAGCAATGTTCTATCAACAATACACAGCCAAGGTCAGGTCTGTAAATTTCACTTTCCTTTACCTACACTTCTAGGTATTTTTTCCAGCCTGTAGATGACACGGTTGCTCTTTCTCTCCTATTCCTCTCGTTTTAGCTTAACTTAAGCCAAAATAATTTTTGGGAGGGGGTGGGGGGGGGTCCCAGTGTCCAAATTTTATGTTCCAAAAAGGTTTTCAGTACAATAAAATCCAAGTAATATTGTCATTACAGTAACCAGTCCAAATTTCCTCATTTTAAATTTATTTCATTTAAATAGTTCACTTTTCTTGTCAGGATCTGTTTTCAGCTGTTATGCTTGCTAGCCACTATTCTTAGGGGATGGGAGATAAATAATTCCACCTCTTCTTTTGGAGTTCCACTTTCACCCAGGCCAAATATTAAGGCGAAAATTCCTCAACAGAAGTTGGAAAATTCTCACCCAGATCACCCAAATTGTTCTTCAATCTTTATTCCATTCTTCTCCGGTTGGGCTGTCACAGCCTTGGTCATGCACACAATGGCCATCTTTTTCTTCCTGCTGGATTGAGAGCTTCCTATCGATCAAACAAGGAGTTTGCGATCTCCTTGTGATCCTCAAAGTGTCCTCTCTATCCTCATCAACCTTCCAGGGTGACTTCGGTCCCAGAAGACCCTCCAGCAGGTAGAATTCAGCAAACTTCCACGGGGCTCCATGAAAGTGCACTGTAATGCCACGACGTCAGCTCTGCCATTCCAGGAATGAAATATCTTTTATTGTGTAAAATTTGCATGTAGAGAATAGAATACATATACCTATATTTTGAAGAGTGAAGTAAATATGCCAGGTATATAATTGAAATTAAAAAAAATACTGAACAGTACTTCTTAACTTTCAACAGTTTGTTTAGTGACTATTCAAAGTTACAACTTATAAAAGTTCAAAGTTTTTCATAGCTATGACCTTTGCAGCATCCCCATGATCATGTGATTGAAATTCAGATGCTTGGCAACTGACTCATATTTATGACTGTTGTTGTGTCCCAAAGTCACACGATTCCTTTTGTGACCTTCTGACAAGCAAAGTCAATAAAAAAGCTAGATTCACTTAACAACTAGGTTACTAACTTATTCAATTGCAATGATTCACTTAACAATTATGATAAGAAACATCATGTGCAGTGGTGGATGGGAGGCTCATCGCGCAGAATGAGGTGAGGCAAGGTGGAACAGCTGTTGCCAGAAAGTTGGCCAGCACATGTTTGCATCCTTTGTGTGCAGGAGTCAATGGTTTCCAGCAGGAGCTGCAGCCTACCGGCCCCATTGTTGGCGCACTCTGCGACTCCAGAGCCCACTGCTACCACTGGGCTGGTAGTCTAAGTAGCAGGTGCATTGGCAGCATCAGCATCAGGTGGAAGTGTGGGGGAGGCATATGATGCGAACCGCTGGATGCGCTTACTCCGTCCCACTGTCTGTTTTTGCTTGCAGTTAGAGAGGTCACAGCTGGTCATCTTCTCACCCCCCTCGCGGGTTTTGCCCTTGGGAAGCATGTGGACTGTTCTCCTCACGCACCCAATACACCTTAGCCCTGTTGCGGGCTGCAGCCGCCACTCAACAAACCTGCCCAGCCCAAAGAAGGCGAAGTGGCCAGCTAGAAAGGCCGGGTAGAGGTGGTAGAGCACGCCCAGGCCCAGCAGGCAAAAGACAGCCACTTCATGTGGGGAAAGTTGGAACCCATTGCTGTCATGGTCACCCAGGCCCAGCAGAGACGGGGGGGAGGCATGCGATTCTGCCTGGGCCTGGGTGGTGATAGTTTTAATGGGGATCCGGTTTTCCCCACTGATGGTGGCTCTCTTTTACCTGCTGGGCTTAGACATGCTCCACCACCTCTACTTGGCCTTTCTAGCTGGCCATTTCGCCTCCTTCATGTTGAGTGGGCCTGGTGCTCTGGGTGATGACAACAGCAGCCTAATGTACTTGTGCGAGCTGCTGGCAGCCTCAGTGGTGGTATTGGCCCACAGTGATGCCAAAGTGCATTGGCTACGCGAGTGGAATGTGCTCCACATGCAGGCCAAGGGCAAGATCCACAAGGGGGCCAAGATGACCAGCTCTCCAATCGCAAGCAAAAACAAGATGGGACGGAGTAGGCGGGCTGATGGTGTCTGGCAGCATCCTCCCCACCCTCTGCCTCACTTGTCTCAGCCCGTGCATGCATGCACACATGTGAAAGGCCGGTGAGCAGGGCATGGAGATGCTGGTGCGGGCACAACGCTGATCTGCAACCTGGTGGCAGCCATTCAGGCCGGACCATGGCCAGCCTTAGATTTGTGGTGCCGCCTTGGCACCACCCTCTGGGCATGTGCATAGGAGGCAGTGAGCGAGCGTGGGCTGGCATCCTGACTGAAAGGGAAGTGTTCAGAATGCAATTCCCAGGGATGCCAGGCCCCAGGTGCCTTTTTCTATGCACGTCCGAAGCCAAGGCAGCATCACAGATATAAGGCTGGCTGCAGTCTGGCCCAGATGGCTGCCATCAGGTTGCAGATCAGCATCCAGTTGGCCTGGTATAGGCGGAGGCCACGCAGGTTGGCCCTTTGCTGTTTATTGGGCAGCCCCACAGGCCAGATCTAACCACCTCGTGGGCTGGATCTGGCCTATGGGCTTTTGAGTTTGACACCCTTGGTCTACATTAACAAAGTAGAGTTCCAGTATTTCTTTAAACAATGTTTCCTGACCTGTCTATCTCAAAGAGGTAGAATATACTATTAAAGAAAACACGAGGCTTTGAGTATTGAAAATCCTATTAGAAATATACAAACATGGAAAAAACCCCACAAGTTTGTTGCATATTTAAGTAACAACAAAATGGATTAGTACGAATTGTAGAATATATTCAATTGAGCTTCTGATACATAACATGTAATCACAGATTAGGTTTTTCACCAAAATGGCATTTGAAAATCTTAAAAATGGAACTAAAATGGAAAATATGTAAATTGTGCTACCAGGTCTCAATTGACCATAATTTAACTACCAGACTTGGGGGCTGGGCAGGGCAGGGCAGGGCAGGGCAGGGCATATGTTTGAAAGGGGACTATAACTTTTATGCTTTCTACTTTATCTTTCGGAAACAACTAACTTATTGCATTTGAAATAGAATGCGCTGTATAAAACCAGATAGCAAATACAAATATATGTCAGAAAATATGACTGACTTTGTTCCCATGTTACCACACACTTTATAACAAATCCAGTTTTGGCTTTATGTATTATAGTCTATTTCCTTGCTTTGTTTTAACTACATGGAGTTTTTCTGTTGCTGTTTTATCAAAATATGTCTTAACAGTAAAACCCATGTTTGTATTTGTATTTTAAGTGCTTTGGTATACCTGTACATAAAGGTATGTGGCAACTACAATTCATGAAAATGGATTAGTATTTGCAAATATGTTTTTTAATTGAAAATTTCTAACTAAAATATTTTTTCTTGAGATAAGTACTTACCTTGTATTTTCCTTTGATAATGCCTTCAAACAATCTTTCTTTTGTACCATAAAAAGGTAAACAACCACTAAGCAGAATAAAAAGAATAACTCCACAGCCCCATACATCTACAGGCTTTCCATAAGGCTCTCTTTTTACTACTTCTGGAGCCATAAAATGAGGAGTTCCTACACGTCCTAAAATAAAATAAAACATGTATTGTTTTTAAAGATGGCAGAGGAATACAAAGCAAAATTTTACATTGTATTTATCATATTTTATTGATTTAGTTATGTGATTTATCTGCCAACTCTATACCAGCAGGCTTCTAGATAGTGTACAGATATTAACAATTATATAGCATTACAAGATCCGATAGCAGTATACACATGGTTGCATGCTAATCAATCATTCACCAAAGCCAGAGCTCCCAGCTTCTGCAAGGTTCTGAAAATAGAACCATCTTCATTTTGGGGACCACCCAAAATAGCAATAATGCTTAGATTTCTATACTGCTCCACAGTGCTTTACAGCCCTCTCTAAGCGGTTTACAGAGTCACCATATTACCCCCAACAATCTGGGTCATTTTACCAACCTTGGAAGGATGCAAGGCTGAGTCAACCTTGAGTCTGGTGAGATTCGAACTGCCAAATTGTAGGCAGCCAGCAGAAGTAGCTTGCAGTAGTGCATTCTAACCATTGTGCCACCGATATCATAAATGTGATATGTTAATGCACTATAATTGAGACATCAGTGCCCAAATATTCTTTCTTAATTCCTCTCTTATAGTAATAGTAGTGACTGGAGACCACACCCACCTGCCATTTCAGAGTCCCACATCTGGGCTACTGAGGCAATTTTTAGGGGGAGAGGCCCTAACCTTTCCTTCTAGATGATGCAATTTCCTCTCAAAAATTCTTCTCCTGCACTGATACTGAAACAATTTTAAAGCCTCACTAATTTATATGCATTTATGTAAAACAGAAAGATAGACTGCACACATACATGAAGAAGAAGAAAGCATATTGTGAGTTTGAGTTTCATTTTATTTATATGCCGCCCTATTCCCTATGGGAGTCAGGGCGGCGCACAAACCCGAAGGAGGGGAAGGGAAAAACACAAAAACTACAAAAGTACAGGGCATTTAAAAAACAACCAACAGCCACACGATTTGAGAGGGGAAGGGAACTCATCGACCCCAGGCCTGCCGACACAGCCAGGTTTTAACGGCTTTTCAGAAGGCCTGGAGAGAGGTGAGGGTCTGAATCTCTGCGGGGAGTTCGTTCCAAAGGGCCGGAGCTGCCACAGAGAAGGCCCTCCCCTGGGTAGTAGCCAGATGACATTGGCTGGTGGACGGAACCTGGAGGAGGCCTACTCTGTGTGATCTAATGGGTCTTTGGGAGGTAATTGGCAGCAGGCGGTCTCTCAAGTATCCAGGTCCAATACCATGAAGGGCTTTATAAGTGACGACTAGCACCTTGAAGTGTATCCGGAGACCAATCGGTAACCAGTGCAGCTCGCGGAGGACAGGTGTAACGTGGGTGTACCGAGGTGACCATATGCCTTTGGTAGTTTGTGACTAAGCTATGTAATCCTGGCATGCAAGCCTGGAATCAATTCAGCGTAGAGCTCAAAATACGAGGAACTAACATTCTTTACCCATTGAAGCTTTAGGACCAGTTTCAAAAGTAGTCCTATCGCCAAAATCATCACTGAATCATAGTAATCACAGATGTGCAAAATATTTTTAATTAAAAAAAAACTTTCTGTGTTGAACACCGTTTCCAGCTTGAAATGACTGTTTGATCTTCCATGAACTGTCCAAGCCAGAATTGTACTATTTCAAGCTTAGTTCTTCAGAAAAAATCTGTTAAGAGTTGAGACAGCCCATTTGAAATAACCATTTGCAGTTCAAAATGGCTATATTTACTTTGAAACTTTCTTCACATATTTAATAGTTACACACACACAGACATTGTATTCAGAAAGTATTCAGACCCCCTTCACTTTTGTCAATTTTGTTATGCTGCAGCCTGATTCTACAGTAGTTGAAATTCATTTTTTCTCATTCATTTGCACTCCCTACCACATAATGATGAAGTAAAAACAGAAGTTTAGAAATGTCTGTAAGTTTATAAAAAAGGAAAAATTGTAAGTATTCAGATCCTTTGCAACAAAACTTGAAATTTAGCTCTGGTGCCCCACATTTCTCTTGATTGTTGCTGACATTTTTCTATACAGAGTTCATCTATAAATTAAATTGATTGGACATGATTTAGAAAGGCACACACTTTTTTATAAAAGATCTGAGTGGGGAAGGCTACAATAAAATTTCTGTTGCACTAAAGGTTCCTCAGAGCAGAATGGCCACCATAATTCTTGAATGGAAGAAGTTTGGCACAACCAGGACTCTTCCAAGAGCTGGTTGCCTAGTCAAACTCAGCAATCAGGAGAGAAGGGCCAAGAACCTGATTGTCACTCTGACTGAGCTCCAGAAATATTGTGGGGAGATGGGGCAGAGATGGGACAAAACAGCGGTCACCAACTGGTCCGTGGACCACTGGTAGTCCATGAGAAAATTTTGGTGGTTCACAGAAAAATTATTTGTATTTTTTATATTGCACTAAATCAGGGGTCCTCAAAATATGATCCTGGGATGGCTATGTGCAATGAACATTTGTGTTGCTGCAGAAAGTCTCCCCCTTTGGGTCTTTTTGTGTGGGTTGGAGGTGGGCAGAAATTCTGACGGGTGCCTGCTTTGGCTCCCTGGTGGGGGGCTTTGGAAGAAGGCTGGAGGGAAGTGCTATTGGTGGCAATGAGCCAGAGGACCTTTGTTAGGGATATAATCTAACAGTTGGGTTGGCAATATATAAACCATAATAGTAATACTGTATCTTTAATTACTGCTGTAAATGTGATTGGTTGCTGTTTCCTCAAGCGGCCATAAGATGGAGCCAGGGTGATTGTTAGATGCTGATTGTTGGATGATGGTTGTAGATGTGTCATGTATTGATCAGTGTGAATTACTGTGAGTTTTGCAACTGTTAGCAATTTTTGTGTACTGAACTGTTTATATGGTTCTGGATTGTGTTTGTTGGACCGTCCCTTAATGACTGACTGTCTTAACCGTGTATGAATTGGACTCTGCATACCTCTATTCCCAGGGAAGTAAAACACTATGTGTTTCATAATTCAATGTCTCTGTATGATGGTTTATGCGTTCTTCTACACCACTCTCACTACGTTTCTCTGCACACACTCGTTCTCCTAACGGGCAGCTTACCTAACACTGGTTATGGGCCCAGGTTACACCAGACGTAGCTAAAGGAGAGTTAGTGTTGATACGCAATACCGTATACAGACAGCTGTTTATTTTTGTAATTGTTACTATCCTGGAGAAGATGGCACATGACCCATCAACAAGTCTATCACCGATAACCCGGTAGGATGGAACAAACTATGTTTCCTGGTCTATGAAGTGCAGCCCACTCCTTCTTAGGGAGGGATTATGGGATGCTGTACAGAATCCACCGAATGTAACTTCTTGGGATCCAGATGACGAGGACGATGCCAAGAAGATAGCATATTTTCAACGACGCAATCAACGAGTGTTGCGTATAATTGGTCTAACACTGACTGACCAACAATTAGTACACATTCATGGAGAAAATTCTGCTGCAAGATGTTGGGAGAATTTGAAGAGGATTTATGTACGTGAAACTGAAGGTGCACATATAAATATTACATGCAAACTGTTTAGGGCATGTCTTCTGAAAGGTGGAGATATATTAGCTCATTTAAACTTTATGAAAGGAGTTTTCCAAGAGCTACATGAAAAAGAACTGATTTTTTTCAGAGCTACATCAAGTTTACATCATTTTTTCCTCACTGGATGAGAGTTATGATGATTTTGTATCTTCCCTAACCCGAAATGAACTAACATTGACTGACATAACTGCACAACTGTTGGAAGAGTCAAGAAGAAGGATGGAAAGAGAACAACTGAGAGAGAAACCACCACAACATGAGGAGTCATCTTCGACTGCCTATACTGTTAGAAAATGTTTTTCTTGTGGGGCTAAGGGACATATAGCTAGATTCTGTAAAAATGCAAAACAACAGAATACTAGAAAAGCTAAGAAGAACGCTAATGTCTACTTAGTTATGTCTACTTTGGCTATGTCAAGCAATGCACCAATAGACCATGATTTGTGGGTAGTTGATAGTGGTGCATCACAGTGCATTACTAGAAATAGAAAAAGTTTTGTAAAAATGTTTGTGAGCAAGCAACATGTATCTTTGGCAAATGGATCGAAAGTGAAAGTATCTGGTGAAAGTACTGCATATTGTTCATTTATAAATGAGCATTTATCTATGTTATATGTACCTAAACTAAAATTTAATTTATTATCAGTAAGGGCTCCAGTTAATATTGGCTATGTAGTAATCTTTAGGGGAGATAACTGTATAATTGAAGAAGAAGGTAATAGGGTTACTGCTATATTAACAAATAGTTCATATGTTATACCGGATGGCCAGATAGCTAGCTCAGTTTATAATAATGTGAGACCACATGACGAATGTATACATTTACTACATAGACGTATTAATTTCAAGATGCTGCATCAAACTGTTATATTGTCAGAAGGAGTAAAATTAAAACCTTGCAGTAAATACTTAAACTGCAATGTGTGCAATCAGGAGAAAAGCAAGGTTACTCCAGCAAACAGACGGAATGGTTTTAAAACAAAGGAACCTCTGGAGGTTGTTTTTGCTGATATAATTGGACCTATGAAACCCAGTTTGGGAGGTGCCTGTTATGTTTTGAGTATCATGGATCATTATTCAAGATACGGTTTCTGCTATTTAATGAAAACCAAAACAGAAACGTTCCAACATTTCTTTAATTGGCTAAGATTAAAGAAGGAGGCTCTCACAACAGTCACTCGTGCCCTTGTGACCTCTAGGCTGGAGTACTGCAACGTGCTCTACATGGGGCTGCCCTTGAAGAGTATTCGGCGACTTCAGCTTGTCCAGAATGCAGCCGCGCGAGCAATCGTGGGTGAGCCTCGATTCACCCACGTAACACCTATCCTCCGCGAGCTGCACTGGCTGCCTGTTGATCTCTGGATTCGCTTCAAGGTGCTAGTTGTCACCTACAAAGCCCTTCATGGTATTGGATCTGGGTACTTGAGAGACCGCCTACTGCCAATTACCTCCACTAGACCAATAAGATCCCACAGACTAGGCCTCCTCCGAATTCCATCAGCCGCCCAGTGTCGACTGGCGACTACCCGGAGGAGGGCCTTCTCTGTGGCTGCTCCGACCCTGTGGAACGAACTCCCCGTGGAGATTCGTACCCTCACCACCCTCCAGGCCTTCCGCATAGCCCTTAAAACCTGGCTGTTCCGACAGGCCTGGGGCTAAAGACTTGCAGCCCCACTTCGAATGGTATGATTGTTGTGTTTTTTAGCTGTGTATGGTCTTTATGTTTTGTAACTTTGTTTGTTTGTTTTTTTCCCCTCCCTTGAATTGTGAGCCGCCCTGAGTCCCTTTCAGGGAAAAGGGCGGCATACAAATAAAGTAAATTCAAATTCAAATTTGCTGAAAAAAAGATGAAAACTAAGGTGATTACTGTTGTAACAGATAATGGGACTGAGTTTACAAATTATAAATTTCAAACGATGTTAAAATCAGCTGGTATTGAGCATAAACGTTCTGCTCCTTATAGGCCACAACATAACTCATTTATAGAACGAAAGGGGCAAACATTACAAGCCATGGCTCGAACTATGTTAGTTGATTCAGGTTTGACTGAAACACTGTGGGGTGAAGCTATAATGTGTAATACAATACATAGTGAAGGAATTAATAAAGATAAGTTTCAAAGCTGGCATGGCTGATCCATGTTTATTTAAAAAAGGAAAGTGACGGTGTGATTTCATTGTTGCTATTGTTCACTGATGACATAGCATTAATCACTAAAACTGAGCAAGAAGCTATTGAAATTATTACACTGCTAAAAACGCAGTTTAAAATAAAACATCTTGGTGAGATTAAGCAATATCTTGGTTTAAAAATAGATAAAACTAGGGGAGGATACAAAATATCACAAACTGAAAAAATTAACCAGTTACTCGGGACTTTTAAAATGGAACTCTATAAACCGGCTAAAACTCCAATGGGTCAAGAATTTAGCCATAAAGATGTACAAAGCCCTGCATTTGATACAGGTATTTATCAATCTCACATTGGTAGCTTATCTTATCTCAGCAATTGGTCAAGGCCAGATATAGCAGATAGTGTTAATCAATTAGCCAGGTTTAATGTTGAACATACTGAAAGGCACTGGCAAGCTGTTAAGCGTGTATTGAGATATCTTAAACAAACAATACATTATGCATTATATTTACAGCCTAAGGATGAACTGAGTTTAACTGCATATGCTGATGCAAGTTTTGCTACAGACATGTCTATACGTAAATCCACATCAGGTATTGTTGTATTCTTAGGAAAAGCGTTAATTGGATGGCGGTCTATTCGTCAAAAACATTTAAGTTTATCAATAATGGAGGCTGAATTCTCATGTTTATCTTTGTTATGCATGGATTTGGTTTGTTACAAATAACTCCTACTAGATATGGGGATTAATGTACAAGAGCCTATTGTTGTATATGAAGACAACCAATCAGCAATTCAGATGGCATCCAATCTTGCTGTAAAGACAAGGACAAAGCACACTGACTTAAGATATCTAAATGTAAGACAAAGTGTTATTAGTAAACTGATTACACGAGAGTACTGCATGTCTGAAGATAACATTGCAGATCATTTTACCAAAGTTCAAGGTACTATGAAACATAAACCATATTGTGATGAATACGGACTCAGACTGTAAGGTTACAGATATATTGCTCTACCCAAAGGGGAGAATGTTAGGAATATAATCTAACATTTGGGTTGGCAATATATAAACCAGCCGCCCTGTTTAGGGTGACCCGCTCCCTCCTGAAAGGTGAGGAGGCGGGGGAACCCCTGCAGGGAAGCGCTGAGGAGTTCATTCAGTTTCTGTTGGATAAAATCACTCAGATTCGGGCAGACCTGGACTCTACTTGGGCAGTACCAGCTGAGATGCCGAGGGAGTCTCAGTCAGATTTGCTGGGATGAGTTCAAGTTTGTCACCCCTGAGGAAGTGGACAAGGCCATGGGAGCGATGAGTGCCTCCACCTGTTTACTGGACCCGTGCCCCTCCTGGCTGGTTTCGACCAGCAGGGAGGTAACACGAGGCTGGCTCCAGATGATTACGAACGCATCTTTGCAGGAGGGGTCTTTCCCACAACCCTTAAAGGAAGCGGTGGTAAGACCCCTCCTCAAGAAGCCTTCTCTGGACCCAGCTATTCTTAAGAACTATCGTCCTGTCTCCAACCTTCCTTTTTGGGGGAAGGTTGTTGAGAAGGTGGTGGCGCTTCAACTCCAATGGACCTTGAATGAAGCAGATTATCTAGACTCCTTTCAGTCTGGTTTCAGGCCTGGGTACAGCACAGAAACCGCTTTGGTCGCACTGACCGATGATCTCTGGCGGGCCAGGGATAGAGGACATTCCTCTATCCTGATGTTTCTTGACCTCTCAGCGGCCTTCGATACCATCGACCATGGTATCCTTCTGCGACGGCTGGAGGAGGTGGGAGTGAGAGGCACCGTTTTACGGTGGTTCTCCTCTTACCTCTCTGACAGGTCGCAGTCGGTGTTGGTCGGGCCCCTTAAATGTGGTGTGCCATAGGGTTCGGTCTTGTCCCCCCTCCTATTTAACATCTACATAAAGCCGCTGGGTGAGATCATTCGACAGCACGGGGTTAAGTACCATCAGTATGCAGATGATACACAATTGTATCTCTCTGCCCCGTGCCAGCTCAGTGTAGCGGCGGACGTGATGTGCCGATGCCTGGAAGCTGTCAGGATCTGGATGGGAGTGAACAAACTTGTACTCAATCCCGACAAGACTGAGTGGCTGTGGATGTTGCCCCCGAAGGACAGCCTAGACAGTCCATCCTTGATCCTGGGGGGTGAAAACTTACACCCCTCAGATAGGGCCCGCAATTTGGGGGTCCTCCTGGATTCACAGCTGACACTGGAACACCATCTGTCGGCTGTGACCAGGGGGGGCCTTTGCCCAGGTTCACCCGGTGCATCAATTGTGGCCCTACTTGGATCGGGAAGCACTTCAAACAGTCACTCACGCCCTAGTCACCTCAAGGCTGGATTACTGCAACACGCTCTACATGGGGCTACCCTTGAAAAGTGTTCGGAGACTGCAGCTAGTCTAGAATGCAGCCGTGTGAGCGATACTGGGTGTACCGAGGTACACCCACGTTACACCTATCCTCTGCGAGCTGCACTGGCTTCCTATTGGTCTCCGGACGCAATTCAAGGTGTTGGTTATTACCTTTAAAGCCCTACATGGCTTAGGGCCAGCGTATCTGCAAGACCGCCTACTGCCACATATCTCCCAGCGGCCGGTGAGATCCCACAGGGTGGACCTCCTTCAGATGCCGTCAGCCAGACAATGTCGGCTGGCGGCTCCCCGGAGGAGAGCCTTCTCTGTGGCTGCTCTGACCCTTTGGAATGAGCTACCCCCAGAGATCCGGACCTTACCCACTCTCATGGCCTTCAGAGAAGCTGTCAAAACCTGGCTATTCCAGCAGGCCCGGGGCTGCTGACCTCACTGTTGAGGTCCAGCCCCGATCAGAATGAATCCATGTGTGGTGATTTTAAATCTGTCTTTTTTATTTTTTATTATTTCTTTTTTTCTCTTTTGTTTTTGTAAGCCGCCCCAGTCCTTCGGGATTGGGCGGCTATAAATCTTATTAATAAAATAAAATAATAAATAAATAAACTGTAATAGTAATACTGTATCTTTAATTACTGCTGTAAATGTGATTGGTTGCTGTTTCCTCAAGCGACCATAATATGGAGCCAGACTGATTGTTAGATGCTGATTGTTGGATGATGGTTGTAGATGTGTCGTGTATTGATCAGCGTGAATTACTGTGAGTTTTGCAACTGTTAGCGATTTTTGTGTATTGAACTGCTTATATGGTTCTGGACTGTGTTTGTTGGATCGCCCCTTAACTGCGAACGTTGATGACTGACTTAACCGTGTATGAATTGGACTCTGCATACCTCTATTCCCACGGAAGTAAAACACTATCTGCTTCACAATTCAGTGTCTCTGTATGCTGGTTTATGCGTTCTACTACACCACTCTCACTTCGCTTCTCTGCACGCACTCGTTCTCCTAATGGGGAGCTTACCTAACTGTTACAGTGGGACTGTATCATGGCCTGGAACTGGCTGACTATCTCAGCTTGCTGAGCTTCCTGACACTGGTACCTGGCCTTGCACTCCCACTGGTCTTCCATCTGCTTGGAAAGTCTATGCTTGTAGTCCTCAGTGAGGTGCTTCTACTGAGCTGCCTTCTCGGTCAGATCCAATTTGAACTGAGCTGTTTTGCCAACTCCTTCTCATGGTAGTTGGTTAGCTCCAACAACTGCTTCCTGTTGGGGCCCTCAGGAGCCCGGATGGGGAGGTGAGGAGTGGCTGGGAGGGGTGAGTAGAGGTTTGATGTGAGTGACATCGAGTTGGCCATGTCCACCCAGTCACATGACCACCTAGCCAGTGATTAGGCAGATCATATTGGTTCACAGGATTTAAAATTATGAAATTAGTGGGTCTCTGCGGTCCGAAAGGTTAGTGACCCCTGGGACAACCATCACTGCAGCCCTCCACCGATCTGGACTTTATGGCAGAATGGCTATACAAAAGCCTCTCCTCAGTGAAAAGCACATGAAAGCCCACTTCGAGTTTGCAAAAAAGCACCTGAAGGACTCTCAGACTGTGAGGAATAAGATTATCTGATAACCAAGATTGAATTGTTTAGTCTGAATTCTAAACATTATTTCTGGAGGAAACCAGGCACGGATAATATCAACCCAACAGTGACAGTGTTTTTCAGCAGCAGGGACTGGGAGACTGGTCAGGGTTGAAGGAAAGCTGAATAGAGCTACAGTAAGTACAGTGAAATCCTCAATGAAAACCTGTTCCACAGAACTCAGGACCTCAGACTGGGCTGAAGATTCACTTTCCAATATGACAACAATCCTAAGCACCCAGCCAAGACAACAAAAGAGTGGCTTAGAGACAACTCTGCGAATGTCCTAGAGTGGCCCAGACAGAGCCCTGACTGAACCCTATTGAACATCTCTGGAGGAATCTGAAAATGGTTGTCCATCTACAATCACCATCCTACCTGACTGAGTTTGAGAGGATTTGCAAGAAAGAACGGCAGAAAATCCACCAATTCAAAGCTTGTCGTGTCATATCCAAAATACTGAGTGAAGAGTCTGAATAAGGCTGTTACTAGAGGTCTGATAATAGACTATACAAGGAAGAGAAGCTTAAAGAAAAGACAAATGCATAAAACTTTAGATAATGATTACAAAATACATGAAAGAGAATTACAGAGATCGCCACAAAAAAAAAGATGTCAAGATAAAAATGGATATAATTAAACATAAAATGGATCTACTGGAAAAGGAAGAACTGGCACAAAAAATTAGAGGTGCTAAACGGAACTATTTTGAAAATGCAAATAAACCAGGCAGGTGGTTGGCATATAAGCTGAAAAAAGAGAGAGAAACAAAGAAAATACTCCAATTAAGAGATGAACAAGGACAAATTCAGTATGGAAATATACTGAGAAAAAAAATATTATACAAGACTACTATGCTAAGCTCTACGAACAAAGAAGGTGGAGGAGGGAGGAGTCAAAAAGTACTTACAGGATGCCAATCTTCCCCAGATATCAGAGGAAACTAGAACAATGCTAGAAAGTAAAATAACAACGAGGGAGCTAACGGATGTACTTAAAAAACAAAATAACGGGAAAGCCCCAGGACCGGATGGACTACCCGTGGAATTCTATAGAATATTTGAAGAAATTTTTGACTCTCCCACTTCTACAAGTCATGAATGAAGTGATGTCTGAGAGTAAAATACTGAAGTCATGGTCAGAACCATATATAACATTGCTACCCAAGGAAGAGACCGATTTAACACAAACCAAGAACTATAGACCAATTTCTTTATTAAACTCAGATTATAAGCTATTTGCATCTATACTAGCAGGGAGACTTAAAAAATATTTAAATAACTTCATCCACTCAGATCAAAATGGCTTTTTACCTAAGAGACAAATTAAAGATAATATGAGCATGATTTTGAATACTTTGGAATATTATGAAGCCCACCCCGAAAAACAAATGGCTTTGATGTTTCTTGATGCACAGAAGGCCTTTGACAATGTGAATTGGCAATTCATGTTTTTACAACTGGAGCAGATGAACTTTGGGAAGAAATTTATTCAAACCATACGAATGATATACCAGAAACAAACAGCAAAGATAATGGTAAATGGAAAATTAAAGATCCTATTAAAATAAAGAGAGGTACGAGACAAGGTTGCCCATTATCACCGTTACTCTTTGTCTTAACGTTAGAGGTTTTAAACAGAAAGATTAGAGAAGAGGAAGAAATAAGAGGAATGAAAATTAAGAAAGAAGAATATAAGCTACAAGCGTTTGCAGATGACTTAGTTTTTATTCTTGAAGATCCACTAGAAACAGCACCCAAACTGCTAGAAAGAATAGAGGAATATGGAAAAGTAGCAGGCTTGAAAATAAACAAAGACAAAACAAAGATTATGACAAAGAATATGCCAGCAACACAAAAGGAAGAGTTGTCAGAAACTTTGCAGATTCAAATTACAAGTAAGGTTAAATATTTGGGGCTATACCTATCACCTAGATGCAGTACTCTTAAGGAGGACAATTATACTAGACTAAAACAACAAATAGCGACTGATCTGATGAAATGGGAAAATTTACAACTATCAATGATAGGAAGAATTTCTACAATTAAAATGAACATTTTACCTAGAATCTTATACCTGATCCAGACAATCCCAATCAGATTGGGTAAGGACTTTTTTCAAGACTTAAACAAAATAGTTTTGAAGTTTATTTGGCATGGGAAAAAAGCCAGAATAAAACTTAAAATTGTTACAAGATGCTAGAATTAGAGGAGGATTGGGCCTACTTGATTGGGAATTATACTACCAAGCAACAAACTTGATGTGGATTAAGGAATGGATATCACTAAAAAATTCTAGAATATTGAATGTAGAAGGTCATGATTTACTGTTGGGATGGCATGCTTTCTTATGGTATAAGGGAACTAAAGCACATGGCTATTTTAGAAGACACTATATATGGAGGCTTTGTTATTAAACTGGGAAAAGGTAAAAAGATTACAATACTTAAAAATTCCAGTCTGGATATCAATGATTGAAGCATTTTCATATCCGATAATATATAAAAAGGAACAAACAGTTAGATATGTTGAATTATTGAATGCAGAGGGTGAACTCAAATCTATCCAAGAGTTGAAACAAGAAAGGATAGAAATGAATTGGTATTCATATGTACAGATACAATCTAGATATAATAAAGATAGAAAATCCAAAGGTTTTTACAATAAAATGACTGAGTTAGACAAAATGTTAACAGGTACTGATGAAAAAGTAATTAAAAAACTATACGGATATTTATTGGAGGTTAAATTACAAGAAGAACAAGTCAAAGAAACTATGATAGCTTGGGGGAAAAACTTTGGGTATGGGATTGATTTAGAGAAATGGCAGAAACTGTGGTCTCAAAATTATAAAATGACAATGTCTACTGCATATAGAGAAAATTTGTATAAGATGTTTTACAGGTGGCATCTACCCCCAACCAGAATTGCAAGAATGTCCAAGAATAAATCAGAAAAATGTTGGAAATGTCATCAGATACCGGGCTCATATTACCACATGTGTGGACTTGCATTGAAGCTAAAAGATACTGGACTAAAATCCACATGTGGTTGGAGAAAGTGACACACAAACAAATAGACTTCAAACCAGAGGTCTTTTTATTGGGGATCATACCAGAAATCTATAACAAAGACTTAAAATATCTGATTGTAGCCAGAATCGTATTTGCAAAAAACTGGAAAAATGAAATAATACCAAAACAGGAAGAAGTTATTCGAAAAATAATGGACTGCTGAAATGAGTAAATTGACACTTGAAATTAGAGAACAAGAGGACGAGCAATTTTATAAGATATGGGACTTGTTTTATCAGCAGCTGGGGGAAAAAACCTGGAAATGAAAAATGTTTTACTCATGTTTTAAATGAAGGAGTTAAATGATAACACAACCATGCTGTGAAATAGATTAACAACAATACAATGAAAAACTGATATATCTATGAATTGAATACTTTAGAATTTTTTGCTTTAAAAAGGATAAGGATAACAACGATTTTATGTATATTTGATAGCGTTTTGGTGATATAATGTATAACCTTAAGAACATATTACAATGATATCTTGTTGTTGATAAATTATTTTAATAAGGGAATAATTAAAAATTGGTATATATATGTAGCGATCACTTAGAATATTTTGTTGAAAAATGAAGGAATAAGATTTCCGTTTGAAGGTATGAGGTACAAGGATAACAATGAACAAAAGCATACCTGATAGTTGATGGTGGAATTATGTATAATGGAAAATAGTGATATAAACGGTTGGTAAAAAAATTTTTTTTTTTTCACATGGGGATAATATAAAGATATACTGTTATTAAATAGATAATCAAGAATGTAAGGGAACTATGATTTATTGGAAAAAAATACTTCGTAATTGAATGTATACTGTACAATGAAAGTGAGGTATTTAGTTAAACTAGATGAAAAATCTGTGATGGTAAATGTTATTCGAGAATATGGATGTTAAAACACCTATAACCAAACAACATGTTGTATGTGATGATGCTTTTTGTGTGTGTGTGTATTTTTTTTGTATTTTTTTTTGCTGTTTTTTTATTGTTGTCTGTATGTATTGTTTGTGTAATAAAAATAAAAATTTATTTTTTTAAAAAAGAGTGGCTTAGAGACAACTCTGCGAATGTCCTAGAGTGGCCCAGACAGAGCCCTGACTGAACATCTCTGGAGGAACCTGAAAATGGTTGTCCATCTACAATCACCATCCTACCTGACTGAGCTTGAGAAGATTTGCAAGAAAGAACAGCAGAAAATCCACCAATTCAGGTGTGCAAAGCTTGTCATGTCATATCCAAAATACTGAGTGAAGAGTCTGAATACTTATGCTTATGTGATATTTCAGTTTTTCTTTTTAATAAATTTACAGACATTTCTAAAATTCTGTTTTCACTTCCATTACGGAGTGTAGATTAATGAAAAAATAATAATTTTCAACAACTGCACAATCAGGCTAAAGCATTAAAAATTGACAAAAGTGAATGGGATTTGAATACTTTCTGAATGCACTGTACATGCATGCATACATTAAATTCTTCAAAAGCATAATTTGTGAGTTAAGAGGAGCTAATTTGTCTGTGAAACACTGGTTTTATTTATTCTCAAAAAGACAGTACCCAAAGTTGATGTGTTTTGCTTAATCAGGCTAGAATAGTGCTAGGTTGCAGTAAAGACTTAAAGAAACTCACATTTAAACAAAATATGAAATATATTTAATAAATTAATATATTATTTTTTCTTTTTCATTCTTAAGCATAGTTTGCAAATTTTCAATGATTGTTTCTTAATTATCACTTGCAGACTATTCAAATTGCAACTAGACTGTTCTCTTTGTTTTTTTATAAGCAAGCTATTTTCTTATATCATTATAAGTTCATCCTTGGTAAATTTCACCCAAACTAAAAAAAATCTTTACTGAACATGATATGAAATAGTCATTACTTACCTCCAGCAACAAGTCCTGATTCTCCTAATTGAATAGCAACTCCAAAACCACCAAGTTTTACAGGTGCTGAATTTTCCTTTGAAGCAAGTAGTACACAGTGTGGCTGAAATGATAAAATCACCCTGATGATTGATAAATCATCAATTTATTATGACACCAGAATATATATGTAAAATAGTCATTGAAAGGGGACAGGGTATATCATACATAGTTAAAATAGGCTCTTCGATGGCATTCAATGTGCTAATGAGGAAACTAAAAAATGTTGGAGTGCCAATGGTATTTAGAATGTGGCTAGATTAAAGCATTTGCAATAACCAGTTTCTTATTACCAAGGAGGAAAAAAATCCAAAGCTGCAAAGAAGTCAGAATTACAGTGGTAACATGGAATATGAAAAACATGATTACGAGAAAGCTGTGAATACTGAAACAGGCAGTGAAAGATAACACAAAATTACAAATTGACCTTTTAGACATCAGTAAATTTAAATGGACTGGGATTGGACACTTTCAGTCAGAAGATCATACTATTTATTACTCAGGATATGAAAAACAAATTAACTAATAGCAAATAACAAATTAACCACTAACTAATAGTGTTGTTATAGATAGGAAGGGTAGAGAAAAAAAGTGTGCAATCAGTGATTCCATAATATCACTTAGTCTTCATGTATAATCCTTTAATATGATAATCATCCAAGTTTATGCTCCAATGATCAATGAAGAAGAGGCTGAGGAGTTTTATGATCAAGTCCAATTTGAAACCAACAAAACATGCAAGCGAGATACTTTTGTCTGGAGAGTGGAATGCAGAAATAGAAAATTTTGTGGAAGATATAGTTTGATTGCATGATTTAGAAAACTGAACTAAAGCAGGACAGAAATTTATTAATTTCTGCCATTCTAATTATTTCTTCATAACCAACACCATCTTCAAAAAACAAACACCCCCTCCCAAAAAAACAATGTTGCATACATAAAAATCACCAGATTAAGTACATAGAAATCCAACTAGCCATATGATTGTTAAAAGGTGAATAAGCTCAGTTATAGGATCAAAGACATGATAAAGTGCTGTTTGTGGAACAGATCATGAACTGCTCATGTGCACATTCCAAGTGAAGCTAATAAAGTAACCAACTTCCACAATATGAAAAAAAATGTTCATTATTTTCATGGAGAACACCAGGAATCATTTTGAAGATCTGAACGGCACTGATTGGGAACCAGTCACTGAAGTTCAGAACCTCTATGAAACTTCCATGGAATGAAATCATAGAAGTTATTAAGGATGAAGGAGGAAATTAACAAAGCCCAAAAAACAGAAGAAAGCAAACTGAGTGACAGAATATATTGCTAAAAGAAAAGAAGCCAAAGTCACAAAAATCAAAGATGTCAGGGAGAATTTCAAGGAATTGTTAGAAGCAGTACAGGTAGTGCTTATCTATTGTTTGTCTTGTCTAGTAACTGAAGTTATAGTGGTGCAAAAAACAACAGCAAACAAACAAACGAAAAAGCTTTGCAACCAATCCTTGCATTTACGACTACTGCAGCAGCCACATGTTACATGATCACCATTTCTGTGCTTCTGAAATGGCTTGCAAATTAATACAGGTAGAGTTGTGGAGTGTGTATGAGGAGAGTGTCTGTTTGGTGCATATGATAGGACTGGGTGTGCGACCTGGAGCCCCCTCCACTGAGTGCAGAAGCAGAAGTGGATGGGGGCCCAGATTTGCCTCCCGTCCTGGAATGAATGGTGCGCGTGGCCTGCCGAGAAGAATGGGGGCCATGGGAGAGGGGGGTCTACGGGGATGGGGGAGGGTCGGAGCATTTCGGTTACGACCGGGAGGGATAGATATGACGGGAGCTGTAGGGCTAGCCATTACCGGGGAAGAAGGACTCGCTACATCACAATGATTCCTTGTTCCGGCCCCTCAGTCTCAACTCAAGGACCTTGTGGCAGAGGAGATCAGGGCCCTGGTCTCAGGTTGCTGTTGCTAAATGCCAGGTCTGTGGTAAATAAAGCTCCCCTCGTCCGGGACTTAATATTAGATGAGGAGGCAGACCTGACATGTATAACTGAAACCTGGCTGGGCCAAGAGGGAGGAGTCCCCCTCTCAGAAATGTGCCCAGATGGGTTCCAGGTGCTCCACCAACCACGACACCAGAAAATGGGGTGGGGGAGTAGCAGTTATCATCTGAAGGTCATTAGCTCCTTGCATGATCCCTGCCCCAGAGATTGTGGGGTGTGAGTCTCTCCTCCTGAAGTTGGACCTAGGGGTTCAATTGGGCTTGTTCCTGACGTACCTACCTCCCAGCTGCGTCACAACAGCTCTGCCTGCGCTCCTAGAGGCGGTAGCCGGGTTGGCGGTGGAGTTCCCCAGACTAATGGTACTGGGGGACTTTAACCTGCCATTTCTGGGTGAACACTCTGACGGGGCACAGGAGTTCATGGCTTCCATGACAACCATGGACTTGACCCAAGTAGTTCAGGGTCCAACTCATAGAGCAGGACACACACTCGACCTTGTATTTCTCTCAGGCAGTGGAGACGTGATCTTGAATTAAGGGGAATAGAGACCTTATCCTTGTCATGGTCAGATCACTCCTTGCTGAGGCTTGACTTTAAGATGCTACTCCCCCATTTCAGGGAGGTGGAGCCGATTAAGTGGTTCCGCCCCAGGCGCCTGATGGACCTGGAAGGATTTCAGAAGGAGCTTGGAGGGATACCTGACTCCCTTGTCCACAATCCGACAGAGTCCTTGGTCGCGGCCTGGAATGTTGCGGCGGCTGAGGCACTGGATCGGATTGTGCCTTTGAGGCCTCTCCGTGGCAGTAGATCCAGGAGGGCACCTTGGTTCACCGAGGAACTCTGGGAGATGAAGTGCCAAAAGAGACGCCTAGAGCGACGCTGGAGGGCTAGTAACTCCGAATCTGACCGAACACTATTAAGAGCCTTTATCAGGACACATTTTTCCGCTCTTATTGCGTCCGCGGAATCTCGCCCAGCCGTCCTGTTTAGGGTGACCCGCTCCCTCCTGAAAGGTGAGGAGGCGGGGGAACCCCTGCAGGGAAGCGCTGAGGAGTTCGTTCAGTTTCTGTCGGACAAAATCACTCAGATTTGGGCAGATCTGCACTCTATTTGGGCAGTACCAGCTGAGATGCCGAGAGAGAGTCTCAGTCAGATTTGCTGGGATGAGTTCAAGTTTGTCACCCCTGAGGAAGTGGACAAGGCCATGGGAGCGATGAGTGCCCCCACCTGTTTACTGGACCCGTGCCCCTCCTGGCTGGTTTCGACCAGCAGGGAGGTAACACGAGGCTGGCTCCAGATGATTACGAACGCATCTTTGCAGGAGGGGTCTTTCCCACAACCCTTAAAGGAAGCGTTGGTAAGACCCCTCCTCAAGAAGCCTTCTCTGGACCCAGCTATTCTTAACAACTATCGTCATGTCTCCAACCTTCCTTTTTTGGGGAAGGTTGTTGAGAAGGTGGTGGCGCTTCAACTCCGACGGACCGTGAATGAAGCAAGATTATCTAGATTCCTTTCAGTCTAGTTTCAGGCCTCGGTACAGCACAGAAACCGCTTTGGTTGCACTGACCGATGATCTCTGGCGAGCCAGGGATAGAGGACATTCCTCTATCCTGGTGCTTCTTGACCTCTCAGCGGCCTTCAATACCATCGACCATGGTATCCTTCTGCGACGGCTGGAGGAGGTGGGAGTGAGAGGCACCGTTTTACGGTGGTTCTCCTCTTACCTCTCTGACAGGTCGCAGTCAGTGTTGGTCGGGGGGCAAAGGTCGACCCCTAGGCCCCTTAAATGTGGTGTGCCACACGGTTCGGTCTTGTCCCCCCTCCTATTTAACATCTACATGAAGCCGCTGGGCGAGATCATTCGACAGCACGGGGTTAAGTACCATCAGTATGCAGATGATACACAATTGTATCTCTCTGCTCCGTGCCAGCTCAGTGTAGTGGCAGACGTGATGTGCCAATGCCTGGAAGCTATCAGGATCTGGATGGGGGTGAACAAACTTGTACTCAATCCCGACAAGACTGAGTGGCTGTGGATGTTGCCCGCGAAGGACAGCCTAGACAGTCCATCCTTGATCCTGGGGGGTGAAAACTTACACCCCTCAGAGAGGGACCGCAATTTGGGGGTCCTCCTGGATTCACAGCTGACACTGGAACACCATCTGTCGGCTGCGACCAGGGGGGCCTTTGCCCAAGTTTCAGAAAAAGTCAAGACGTGAGTGACATTGTTGTTGATGCCACTGGATAACAAAAAGCCAAGGGATGCAGAAAAGCCAATATGTACTTCTTTGGTTATGAAAAAGATATTTGATTATGATGACTATGTCATTCATTAACATTTTTATTGAGTTATGAAGCATTATAAAATACAAAATAAATAGAAAAGCCGGGGGGGAGGGGAAAGAGAGGTGATGAAAAATAGGAAGGAAAAAAAAGCATTGACTTCCAACTCTATTACAATAAAATAAGGAATTAACATCAAATCACAACTTTTTGCTTTTTCATAATAATATGTACAAGCCATTTCCATAAAGATCTACCATCTAGCATCGTATGAAAGATGATTTTTTAAATTCCAGATGTTACCAATACTTACAACTGATAATCTGGCAGAAGGATATTTCTAAGTTCATGTGGCAGGGGAAAAAATCAGGTTCTAAGTTCATATGATGGAAAAAAAATTATATCTAATTTTTAGATTAAAAATATCTAATTTCTAGATATGTTACTGCAAGATGCTAAGGAAAGAGGGCGGTTGAGTCTACCAGATATGAAATTGTACTTTGATGCATGTTTCTTGACCTGGGCAAAAGAATGGGTGAGCCTCCAGAATAAGAGGTTACTTGAATTAGAGGGCCATGAATTAAGATTTGAATGGCATAGCTACTTATGGTATGATAAATCTAAAATCAATGTTGATTTCAATAGCCATTTTGTTAGACATGCCATACTAAGAGTTTGGAATCAATATAAAACAAGGCTCTCTACAAAGTTGCCCCTTTGGGTGTCACCACAGGAAGCCTTTTTCAGAAAAGAAATGGTGGCAAAGCCAAACTCGTTGATTTATGAAAACATTTTATCTTTCAACTCTGGTGACCCAATATTAAAGCCGAAGGAAGAACTTGAATCAGAAAGTTATGTTTGTCATTGGTTTACTTATCAATAACTGAAAGAAAGGCTTAAACTGGATAAAAATATTATGGATTTGACTTTGTTAAAAATGAAAATAAATTTTATTATGTGGTAATAGCAATAGCAGTTAGACTTATATACCGCTTCATAGGGCTTTCAGCCCTCTCTAAGCGGTTTACAGAGTCAGATGAACATATTATTGCTAAAATCTATAAAATGTTATTGAAATTAAATTTGGAAAATGAACATGTAAAACATTGTATGATTCAATGGGTAAGGAAATTTGGATGTAATGTGATGCTTGAACAATGGGAAAATCTGTGGATGAAGAGTTTAAAACACAAATTGAAATACAGTCTAAAAGAAAAATTTTATAAGATGATGTATTGTTGGTATTTAACACCAGATAAATTATCTGAGATGTATAAAGGTATGTCAAATGAATGTTGGAAGTGTAAAAGTAAAGAGGGGACTTTTTCTCATCTATGGTAGACATGTGATAAAGAAAAACTTTTTTGGAGTATGATTCATATTTTAATACATTTTTTTTGGGAAATGGGAGATAAAAATGAAACCAGAACTTTTCCTTTGAGTTTAATGGAAGAACTGGAGAAAAAAACTGGAAATTTGTTATATATGTTGACAACAGCAAGACTTGTATACACAAAACTGGAAGGAGGGTTATTTCATGTCAAGTGCTCTGATTTCAGAAAAGTGCCCTGCTCGACCATCATGGATTTCTATGAAATTTGCTGTGAACATACACACACGTCCCTCATGAACATTGGTAAATTATTACATTTGCTGATGCAATACTTGCAGAGATATAGTCATTTGTTTGACCCCATACCTCAGCCTTCTACAGTACGACTCTGAGGTTTCAGCAACTTTGAGAGAATATCTCCGGCAATATTTTGTTGAGAGAAACAAAGCTTGGCCATCTTGTACAACTTCTTGTGCTCTGTTAAACAAAATGATAAAAACATTCTCATAAGCGATCTCCCATCTAGATAATTTGGAGCAAAGTTGGCTGAAAATGACTGCGGCTCAAAACAGGTTAAAGTTTGGCTTTTTATATCTCTGGAAGGAAAGGTATGAGAAACATGAAACTTTGTGAGTAATAACTTAGCAACACGTGGTTTTCGAATATAAAATTTACCCCAAAATTTATAGATACCTAAACAAGGCTTTCGAACCTCAAGGAGGAAATCTAACTACAGACTTAGGATCATGAACCAAGAAACCCACCCATGGCTGGTATTGCACGGCTATCGGGCATGCCCCCTATAGAGATGGAGTTGCTGGGTCAAGTGCCTGAACTGGCAGTGACAATGTCACCATGGACCAATGCAATATAGTAGTAGTAATGATGTCTCTATAAAACAAACAAGGCAAAACAATAATAGAATGCAAGTGACGTTGCCATAGCACCATCCTCAACTTTGTCTCTATTTTTAGGGCTTTATACGTCAGTGATGAAACACCAACCCTATTTTTTAGGGGGTTTGAAACATGCTCTTTCTAATTAGAATGATTTAACAGAGTTTCCAGAAAGTCTTTTTTGATAAAAGTGGGCTGAAAATACCCTATTTTTGGCATTTTTACAAAAACCATCAATGTTACACTCAATTTGTGAACTATTAAAAAGCAGTAGGAGAATGAATTTTTGTATTCAAAAACTTTGTGTTGCTAAATTATTACTCACAAAGTTTCACGTTTTTCATACCTTTCCTTCCAGAGATAAAAAAAGCCAAACCTTTTTTTGAGCTGCAGTCATTTTCCGCCAACTTTGCTCCAAATTATCTAGATGGGAGATCACTCATGAGAATGTTTTTATAATTTTGTTTAACAGAGCACAACATGTTGTACAAGATGACCAAGTTTTGTTTCTCTCAACAAAATATTGCCGGAGATATTATGTCTCAAACTTGCTGAAACCTCAGTGTCATACTATAGAAGGCTGTGGTATGGGGTCAGTGGTGGGTTCTGGATCCCGTTGCAACCGTACAATGCAACGGGGCCCGGTGTCCCCCACATGCACATGTGCAGCTCCAGCTGCTTGGTGGAGCATCGTGCAGCCACCGTACGCTCCGTGCGCCTAAGTGCTGAAGAGCTCAAATACAGGTAAGGAGCTCAGGCAGGCGGGTGGGCCCTTCGGAGCACCGTACCAGTACCCGCTGCTCCTAGCAGGCACCCCGTACCTGGGCGTACCGCCTGCAACCCACCACTGTATGGAGTCAAACAAATGACTATATCTCTGCAAGTATTGCATTGGCACACGTAACACTTTACCAATGTTCATTGGGGACGTGTGTGCATGTTCACACCAAATTTCATTGAAATCTGCGATGGTCGAGCAGGGAGCCATAGACCACTTGAACATGGTATGACCAAGGACACTCTGATTCCTACTGTTGATGAATGGTTGCAGAAGTTGATGGAGTTGGCTGAAATGACAAAATTGACCATTTTGATTAAAGAAAAGAACATAAGTACTTTTGTTTCCACATGAAGACCGCTTTTGAACTTCATTCTTGATGTGGAGAAGAATGAAACTCTGACTTTAGGCATTACCAATTAGACTGATTATGCTGACTATGTCAAGCTGTGGAATGTCTTTAGGATAACGGGAATTCCAGAACATCTAATTGTCTTCAGAAGAAACCTATATGCAGGATAGAAAACTATAGTATGGATGGAACACAGAGAATCATGCTCCAGATCAGCAAGAGTGACATAAGACCAAAATAACAGATATAGCAGCAAGTTTTAGAACCGACAATAAAAATACTGAAAAGGTGGATACTTTCTGATTTTAGGATCAACTGTCAACAATAGTTGATATTAATAGTTGATAAAGGACAGGGGAGCTTGTTGTGCTATGGTCCATGAGGTTGGAAGAGTTGGGTATGACTCGCAACTGAACAACAACAATAATAAAAAATAAAGAAATAGATTTCAAACTATGGTGAAGTAATAATGAAAGCCTTGGAAAAGATAGACAGATGCTATGATGTGTCTATATCTACAAAGTATGTTGTATGTTTTTTGTATGTTTATTCAATTTGTATGCCACCCTATTCCCGAGGGACTCAGGGCGACTAACAAACAGAGGGGAAGGGGAGTACACACAACAAATCAAAAAGACAAATTAAAACACAACAACAGTCGCAATAATTCAAGTGGGGCTGGGAACTCATCAGCCTGCCGAAACAGCCAGGTCTTAGTGGCTTTGCGGAAAGCCGGAAGGGTGGTGAGAGTCCGGATCTCCACGGGGAGATCGTTCCAGAGGGCCGGAGCAGCCACAGAGAAAGTTTAAAATCATGCAGGAAACAGTTTTTTTCTGACACCCTATAGAAGCAAAAGTTGGATTTTGAAGAGGGAGTGAAAGAGAATTGACATTTTTGAACTTGTGGGTTGGAGAAGACTCTTAATAAAATAGCATGGGCAGTCAAAAAAACAAATGGATTGTACAGTAAATTAATCTAAAGTTCTCACTTGAAGCACAAATTACAAGGCTCAAATTATCATACTTTGAATATATTATGCAAAGAACTGGCTCTCTTGAGAATTCTGTAATACCGAGAAAGGTAGAAGAAATGATAGAAAGAGGATGACCAGTGGCAAGATGGATGAACTGAATTACAGTGGTGATGGATGTAGTGTTGGGACGATCTGAAGGACGGGTTGGGGACTGCTCTTCTTGAAGTAAGTCTATTTATGTGGTCACTAAAAATCAGCACTAAGTGGATAATCCATAACTATATTTAAATTGTAAATTATCTACCTCAATTTCTATACTGCACTTGTTTTGTAATTATAACTACTGTACAGAGTTACAAAGTATATACTTTAATATAAGTTATTCAACTATATTATACTTAAGCATTATTTATGAAATGATATAGATACAGTAAACAGATTAAAAAATAGAATTTTTGACTGCATCAGATTTGGATTCAATAATAGAACACCCAAAGAAATAAACAGACCTCCTGTACAAAAACACATTTCTAGCTCTTAGACTAAGGGGTATGGAATATGTTTTGAATTTAAATAGAGCTCAAAATTGGTGCTTTAAATTCAAAACACTTCACATTCTAAATGCAAAGTGGATATAGGAATTTCATTAAAAAGAAAAAAAGATAATGTATATAATTATATTATGCTAATATATTACGTTTTATATGTGTACTTGTGAACCTTACCATATGAAAAGGTTCAATTGTTTTACTATTCTGTCCAAAACTCCAAATTAATAGGTGCCCTTGACTGAGTAAAACAGAGAAATCAAACAACAATAAATAATACAAACACTCACATGGATATTTTTCCTGTAATTATATGACTTACCTTCACATCCCTGTGAATTATATTATTATCATGACAATAGCGCAGCGCTTCCAATATCTGTCTCATGTAATGACTGCAAAACGAAACATGCAAATATGTTATAAGCACTGCAAAGAAAAAATAGGCATAAAATTCAGGTTGTTTGGGTGCTATATTTTAGAAATTCTAAATCATTGGGGTCTTTATTTACATTACATGTACTTTGAAGCCTAAAGCTGTAACATTTCTCTCCAGAAATAAGTCACGTAAGAAAAAGTTGCTTCTAAATAAGTATCCATAATATCATATGCTATTTATTGGTGAGACTATATTCAGAGTTCTCTGAGCAAGATATAATCGAAACAATTTAAAATCAAAGTCCAATAGAATTTAATAAAAATATAAGCATTCTTTTAACAAAATATTATAGTTGAGATTAACATACATTTCAATCATAGTAATATAGTTTAAAACAAGACAGGCATGAGCTAAAAAGACAACATAATGCCCTTGTGAATTGTATTTAATTAATTTAACATTATTTAAAACACTTCAGTAAAAACAAAAAGGTTTTTTCCTGATGTTTGAAAGGACAGTAATTAGTGTAACTAACCAGAGTTGCTGGAAACGAGGAGGCACATAAATTTAACAAATTATTATTATATTAAAATGTTAAGAGAGGGCACACCCTGAAATAAAAACAATGATATGAAGACTCTTTCCCTTGGATCTATTCTCTGTATTTCAAATTTTGGTGAACTTGATGCTAACTACTTGTAGAATGGAAGGAAAACTTGCTTATGTGTAATTTTAACTATTTGAATAGTCACCTGTGCATTAATGAAAATAGATAATTAGCAATCTTATTTTATGGAGGAAGAGCAAGTATCTGATCAGGAGACAAGTTCAGATAAAAATATCTGGATAAAGAGTGCATCTGCCCTAACTTAGTGTAATCCACATAATAATGACGTTTGCATAAATAAAGTGTAGGGAGAATGGTCCAGATCCATGGAGAGTTCAGGGTAAAAAGATAGCAGAAGAGAAGATTTAAAATGGACAAAGCCTATAACTGGAAGAAAATATACAGTATCAACTCATAACTATGAAAGTAAGATATGGCATAGCATGCTCATGTGAATGCCATCAAATTGCCACACTGAATGTGACAAAACTAACAACAGAGATTCAGGACCATTTCAGGAGAACTACTTACAACTCTGTTGTGGCCCAGCAGGAGCTGTTGGAGCTGCCACCAGACTCCGACAGCAAGGGGGGCCCTATGAGTTGGCTCTGGAGGATGTGGAGGACCCTGGACAGGGTTCCAACTCTGAGCAGGGCGCAGAGAGGCCATCAGGAGGCGCCTGAGCCTTGGACCAGTGGGGAGGAGACAAGGGAGTGTGATCCTGATGTCAGCAGTGAGTTGTTCCTGGATGCCTGGCACCGAAGAGCTACTAGGCGTCAGGAACAGTTGTACAAGCACAGGAGGTAATTGCACTCAGCTGGTGGTAATTAGGCTCCTCTCCAGACTATAAAAGGACTGCTTGTGCACACGCCCTTTTGCAGAAGTCAATGCAGGAACTAATGTCGGAGAACATTATTGTGAGCTTAGCAGGCTGGATTGCTGCCACGGCTTATCTGTGCTGGATTGCTGCCCAAGCTTGTCTGTGCCGGTTTGCTGCCAAGGATCTGTCTGTCTGTTAATTAAATGTCGTAACTTATCTTTGGCTCGGAGTGTGTGTTGGTGTGGGACGAGAGGGGTCAGAACACAACTCTATAAGAGAACTAGAGATTAACATAAGGTAGAGATTGTGAAGGCTTTTCAAGATGCATTCCATGCCCAGTTGGCAGAATATTGGGTCATCATCCACCAAGAGGGATACAACAAAATGTTTTTAAAGTAAATATATGTGGGGATAAAAGCCAAATCTGACTTTAACAGAAGAAATTGCAAAACTACTTGTAGAGCACGGGTGTCAAACTCGCATCACATTGCGATCACATGATGTTTCGCGATGTTTTTCCCATTCACAGAGCTGGGGTGGCCTTGGCCTGCATGTGATGTATCTGGCCCGCAGGCCACCAGTTTGACAACCCTGTTGTAGAGGAAAGAATCCAGAACTGGTATGTACTTATAAATAAAATCATGTACTGTGCAATCTTTCCTGGGGCTAATTAATTACTACCAAGTGTCCACATACAGGGAAATGTACAATGTTATATTCAGGATCTTCAAGGAATGGGTATTACACAAACCAAATCCAGTGTGATCTGAAAAATGATAGATGCATTTGAGCAGCATTATCACAGATATTCTTATTACAACTCCAATCTTAGATAAAGCAATTGCAAAAATAACTGATGCCTCAGAGAGAGTCACTACCCAGTGCAGAGGAAGCTCCTCATTTGGTAGAATTTCTGAATAAGAAACTACCCAAACTACTCATTGGTCTGTGTTGGAGAAAGAATATATATGCTCTTGAGAACATTACTTACATGTAGGGCTAGGTGCAATTGTTATTTTGAACTCAGAATTGACCATGCATCATTGAAATAGCTATACCAAAAGAAATTTGTATATTATAGTTTCATCCTGCTGGTGTATAGTTTTAAAACTGTGGGTGGGTTTCAATTTTTTTACTACCTATTCTGTGTGCATGGCCTATTTTGTGGGTGTGGCTTGGCAGTCATGTGACTGGGTAGGAGTGGCCAACTTGTAAAATGTGGTGAAACTCACTTAACAACGCTCTTGCTTAGCAACTAAAATGTTGGCTCAGAAACTGAGGCATTTGAAGTGTGCAAGTCTTAAAGCTGTCAAGTTACAAGACCCTTGCACCCTTAACCCTTTACAAAAAAACTCCCCAGAGGTATTCAAACCTGACAGCTTTAAAACTTGTGGACTTCAATTCCCAGAATTCCTCCTCCAGTCATGTTGGCTCAGGAACTCTGGAATTTGAAGTCCGCAAGTCTTAAAACTGTCAAATTACAAGACCTTTGCACCTCTAACCTTTTACACACATCCCAAAACTGAAACTTTATTTTTAAAGCATTTTGCATCTGAGAAAAATCAGAACAAGCCACACATCACCTCCACTGACTTTGAAGTCTCTCTTTTGCACTGCCAAAAGCCCTCACCGCTCTTAACCTGCAGTCGCCCTTTCAACCTCCCACCCTTGGAAAATGTGCGGTGGTCCTCCTGGAGGAGCAGCCAAGGGGCACTTTCCCCCACCCTCCGAATAGTGTGTAGGCTGAGGAAAGTGAGAGCGGAGAGGGGAGCTGCTCTTTTTTTGTGGGGCAGAAAGAGGCGAGGGGGCCTCAGGTGCCATCCGGGGCAGCCCCTCAGAGCATTGCTTTGTGGCCTGAAACAAATTGGCGGCAAGAACAGAATCTCTGGTGGCTGCAGAAGTGGCAGCTGAAACACAATCCTGGGCTGTCAGTTCCTGCTCTCCCTTCCCTGAGCATGTCCCGTTGCTTCTGGCACCGCTTTTGGTGAATTTGGCTTGGCAGTGATGGCAAGAAGCTGATGCCAGCGATGCTCTAAGCGATGGCAAGATAAAGAATGTTGGTCCTTACATGAACATGTCTTTTCAGTAGAGTGGTGGGAGGGGCTACAGCTTACCTGAAGGATCGTTTTCAGGGCGGTGCGAAGGAGAGTCCAATCAAGGGTTAAATACAGCCGAACTGCCCAGAACTGAATTGAAACTTTAAGCCACGCCTCTGGTGCTGAATATCTCCAGATTTTTTCAATGAAGACGTGGAACCGTTGCGCGCTGAGAAGTCCAACAATGGAATCAAACAATCATAAAAAGAAACAAGTCCAACTGGAAACCCAAGGAAAAACTTGACAACAGCGGAGCCAGACCCCAGGGTGGGGTGGACTCTCCTTCGCAGCACCCTGAAAACGACCCTTCAGGTAAGTCCAATGGTCCTTTTCCAGGGCGCTGCTCAGGAGAGTCCAAGCAAGGGACACACCCAAGGTAAATGTCACTAGGGCGGGAAGCAGAAGCAGTCAGGGTCTTTCCGCTGGAATGAATGCAGCACACGCCTCCCAAAGGCCCCCTCCACTGAAGCAAACTTGTCCAACTTATAATTCCGCACGAACGGAGATAAGGAAGTCCAGGTGGCCGCTCTGCAAATCTCCTTGATTGGAGCCCGAGTCACCCAGGCAGCAGTGGTGGCAGCGCTCCTGGTCGAATGCGCTGTGATGCGACTGGGTACCGGTTTAGACTGCAGAACATGAGCGAGGGCGATGCAGGCCCTAAGCCACCCACCAATGGTAGACAAAGACACCTTCCTGCCCTGAGACGACGGCTGGAAGGAGATGAACAGTGACTCAGAACGTCGAAAACTGGCAGGGCCCAAAAAGCGAACTTAGCCGCACTGAGGGTGGCATCGGCTGTATACTCCATGGCAGCCATGATTTTATTAATATCCTGTCTTAACTGGGTATCCTTAACCGGAATTCTTGCCATTAACTGCCTCAACCAGAGGAGGGCGACCCTGGAAAGAAAGGAAGCCAAGGCGGATGTCTTAATCATCCATGCAGCTGCCTGATGTGTCTTATGGCAGGCATTTTCAGATTTCTTATCCTCAGCCTTGAGACCCTCCAAGAGATCAGGCGGAAGCACTGACATCGAGGTAAGGGCTGCTACAGGAGGATCGATAGGTGACAACTTAAGTAAATCCTCCAGGCTGGCATCCATAGTGTACAGCCTCTTATCTGCTTCTGGGGGTAGTCATGGTAGCTGGTTGAGCCCATTGCTTCTGAACCAAATTAAGAAAAAGTTTGGGAATAGGAATGATCTCCTGGGCCGAGACAGGCTCCTCAAACAAATCCCCAGATAAATCATCTGGCTCAGCAGGAGCCTGAACAGGTGGTGTAGACCCCATACGGGTGGCTAACTTGGCCTTATCCAAAATGGTTTTGAAATTGGCAATCTTAAATAGGCCCAAAGACGTGGGCTTTTCAGTAGCAGCACCTTCCTCCCCAGAAACTCAGCCTCTTGTATAGGAAGAATGTCCTCCCCCTCCTCCCAGTCCGAATCCTCGGAGCCTGAAGAGGAATGGGGGGAATGCGAGACACATGGGGGAGAGGCGGTCCTAGGAACTGGCTGGGGCTCCAAATGTTTAGTCTTGCGGGTGCATTTGCCCTTGTGCAACATGCCAGCTTCAATGCCCTGGGAAATGGCCCTATTAATAACCTCCTGCATCTCAACCGAAAGGTTAGGCCCTAGGTCCCCCATGGGGTGAACCCTGAGGTCGGGCCTGCCTGGAGAAAGCCCTGGAGGGTACCCTGCTTGGGTGGGATCTTCAGGAACCTGATCAGCCATATGATAAACGATGGCCTAGCTGATAAACCAGGGACTACCTCCACTCACCACCTTGCAAAGCCCTTGCAGACCAACAGAACGCTCAGGAAAGACGTGGGAAGTCATGGCACCAATTAGTTGCCACCTGATGTTAAGCGTGAGCGTAAACAGCTCCCAGTGCCCGCAGAATCAAAGGCTCGTGACCGGTAAGCCCCAATCCTTGCCGCTCTGGTGAAAGAACACGAGCCAAATTGCCAGCCAGGCCGGACAGAAAAAGGCACTGCGCGGCTCCTGCCGTGAGTCAGGCTGCAGGCAGCTGCGGCACACAGTTTGAGGAAAAATCAAAACCACAAGTGGCTCCAAAATGGCGGCAGGAAGCAACTAACGCTATTTAAACCTTGCTGCCAAAGCAATCCAGAGCCCTGAGGAACCGCACCACACGCCGGCCACCAGAAGGCACGGACGCCGGCCACAAGAGCCTCAGCAGGGAATTCCCCCCCCCCAGTGGGGGTCACGGCAGCACTGGCGTCGGAATTCCGACCCGTGCGCTTCCCCGACAGCTGCCTGAGTTCCAAGAGGCGCCTGGGTGTTAAGTGCGTCCACTGGGCTAGCTGAATTGAAAAAAACTGGAGATATTCAGCACCAGAGGCGTGGCTTAAAGTTTTAATTCAGTTC
Organism: Thamnophis elegans; assembly: GCF_009769535.1. Taxonomy (NCBI): domain Eukaryota; kingdom Metazoa; phylum Chordata; class Lepidosauria; order Squamata; family Natricidae; genus Thamnophis; species Thamnophis elegans. The sequence continues at coordinate 59,816,267 of NC_045546.1, read as the reverse complement.
TGGGCAGTTTGGCTGTATTTAACCCTTGCTTGGACTCTCCTGAGCAGCGCCCTGGAAAATAAGAGGTCGCCACGTCATTTAATCGCCCAGGCGGAAGTGTTGAAGTTCTTACACAAGGTAGGTTCCACATGCTTATCCTCCGGTTTCAACTTTTTGGCCACGTCCCCTAACACTACTGTGGAAGAAGTGCCTAGAGCTGCTACTGGTGTATCTACCATGGGCAACTGGAGGGCCTGGGAGAACACTTGCTCCATATTATAGAAGCAGCGATCATTACTCCCAGGATTGGGTAAGGTGAAGGACAGGCCCACTAGTTTTTGATCACCTCAAGAAATAAAGGGTCTTAAACATAGGTGGCAAAAAAAGGCCAGGGAAGGCTGGGGGATCAGGAGGGATGGTGTCTTTGTTGAGAACCTCATATCCTGGTGTGTATCCTCCCCCAGAATGGATCCTTCGCTGACCACCGAAGGGGACGGTAACCTAGCGTGATCATTTCTATGCGGCTATCTTCTCCAAGCCATGGCGCACCTGTTGGAGCCGTGACGCGGCTGTTGGGGATGCAGCGCGGTTTTTCAGCCTCTGCACATGTCGGAGTCCCTGCAGTCGCTCTCCTTCGCTGCTCCAACGAAGCCTGTCACCCCCAAACACCCAGGGACCAGACAGAACTCCTCAAGGCTCAGAGGTAGGAGAGAAATGCCAGAAAGTCTCTCCTACCTCCTCATGAGACAGTAAATAAGGTCTCTGTGGCCAGCAGCACAACAATTTGTAAATTTGGAAAAGTCAATCAATAAAATTAATCAATTTAGACCAATTTAGAATAACTGCACTATTTCCTCGAATGGAGCCAAAGCCAGTGCTTGGACCAAAAACTGAGATGAAATTGGGAGCCAATGGGGAAAGGAGGATACTTGAAAGAAATTTCCCTCGGTCTTTGGACCAATCCAATTTGACAAAACACAGCTGTAGTCCCTCCCGCCATCCTTATTGGAAAAGGGCCCCACCGCTGAGCCGGATTCACCAAAAGTGGCACCAGAAGCAACGGGACATGCTCGGGGAAGGGAGAGCCAGAACTGACTGCCATGGATTGTGTTTCAGCTGCCGCCGCCACTTCTGCTGCTACAGCAGCCACCAGAGACTCCTTTCTCACCGCTGCTTTATTTCAGGCCGAATAGTGATGCCTCTGAGGGGTTGTCCCCGGATGGCACCTGAGGCCGCCTTGCCATAGCTCTCGGAGGAAGGAGACAGTGATGCTGGCTGGCGCTCGCTTCCCTTACTGCTCACCACCACCACCCCTGCAGCCTACCAGCTGTAACCCCACCTGCCCTGCTTAGCTGGGTGGCTGGCCAGGAAAGCGGTGAGGGGGCGAGCGCCCTTGCTGCTTTCCAGCCAGCCACCCAACTAAGCAGTACAGGCGGGGCTGCAGCCAGTGGGACTGCAGCTGGTGGGCCTTAGGGGCAGCTGTGGTGAGCGGTAAAGGAAGTGAGTGCCGGCCAGCATCCCTGCCTCCTTCCTCTGCGAGTGCAGCTGGGGAGAAATCAGGGGGAGAGTAGGAGGAGGCCATCCCTAGCAGAAGCTCGGCTTTCTCCTCCCTCTCTCCCCCTGATTTCTCCCATGGCAAGCAAGGCAGCTCTCAAAGAGAATGAAGCGCGGGCGCTTCTTCCAACAGACAAGGCCTCTGCTCCTCTCCCTTCCTTGGCTGTTTCTTTCTTTCGATGGTACGGGAGTGTGGCCAGGCCACCATCGCTACTGGTCCTATTCGGTACGCCAGATTTTCACTACCACTCCTGGCGTACCAGACTGTACTGGGAGGAACTCATCTCTGAGTCAAGGGAAGAAAATATAGTGGCAGAAATATTTAACGAACACAACTGCTCATATGGAAGAGTAGGGGAGGATGATCTAGTATCTATTATCTATTAATAGATACTATCTATTAATATACTATCTATTAATATACTATCTATTAATATACTATCTATTAATATATTGACAGGTCTAAGCCCAAAGGCAATATAGTGAATGTGCACTTGGAGAAACAGTGGTGGGGAAGCTTGGCAGCATAGAACTTTTCCAGGGAGGAGATAGTATATTCCAGAGAGAAACTCAGATTAAGAGACTGTGCAATCCTCAACTGGACTGGGCAGGGAGAGAATTATGCCCTAGAATCTCTCAGGATATATCTATTAGGGTACAGAGTTATAGTTTTAGTTTGGTAAACTGTCCATTAGGTATAAGCACAAAAAGGAACTGGAAATCAATTGAATGTCACTATTTCAGGGAAGCAAGAGGTCAAGAAATGATTTAGAAACAGAAAATATGTTTGCAAAAATTGCTACTCTGAAAAGTAAAATTTGATTAGGAATACTGCTTTTAAAGTATAATCTTTGGGTTTTTTTAACTAATCCTTTAAAGCTCTGTATAAGTTCAGTTAATTGTATATTTCAATCTTTTATGCATAGTGTCAGGTTGTATAATATGAAGACATAACTTTAGAATTTTTTAAAATTTGTAATAATTGTTTTCAACCTTCAGTACCTTTCTATAATTCCTGCAGAATGCTACTTTTTGTTATACATGGGAAAACTCTTGTGGTTTGCTAAAAGCACTGTACCTTTTTCTATTAAATTTTCTTTTGTGCACTTTTGGAGAGGAAGGAACAGTTGTTATTATTGTTCAGTCACTTCCCTATCTCCTGGTGTTTGCCCACATTCATGTTCATTGCACAAATTACTCTATCTAACCATCTCATCCTTTGCTGTACCCTTCTCCCTTTTTCTTCAATCTTTCCGAACATCAGGGTCTTTTCCAATGAATCGTCTCTTTTCATCTATTTTTTTCATTTAAAACTTGCAAGTTGGCAAACATTTTTTGCAAAAATTTCCAAAGAGGCTCTAATGTTAAAAACACTGAATCCCATCTCTCCTTTATCTCTCTTTTGGGGGGCATTGTAAAGAATATATAAAGAGTCAAAGTCCTTAATTTAGTGTTGATTTGATTTCAACGTAGTACAAATCCCTTATAACCAAATTTCACAGCAGTGTAAACAGTTCTTTTTCAAGGACAGAGAGAATGGATATTTCATAATAAAGTAACCACAGAAACAACTAAGATAATTCTCACAAAATTATCATTCTCACATTTATTATAGAGAATTATTATTCTCTATCATTTATTCTCACAAAGAGAATAAAAGTCTTTTTTTAAAATAAAAAGATATGTACAAAAATAAAATGACAGAGTTCAACAGTTCTTTTACAAAGACTAACAATATGGAAAATCCTTAAAGTAAATCAGATCAAGTCACTTTCACTGCAAAAAACCCCCACCTCCTCATGCGTCCACTTTTGTTGTGGCGAAAGAGAAAGTGTTTTAAAGCTCCAGAGTAAAGAATGGAAGTTTACATTTGTAATTAAGAAAAGGGGTTTAGAACAAATCAGCACTCAGTCAGTCTATTAACAAAAAACAGAAGCATGCCTTTCACTTTCCTTCTTTCCTCAGCTATTTATAAAGCCTCATCAGACAGCCACTTTGCTTTCTTCATTCCTTTTTTTGGGGGGGGGGGGGTGTCATTGTAAATGATTCCTTGTACAATGTTCTTAGTTCACTGTTCTTTAGGCACTTTTCTACCAAATCTGATTCCTTAAACTTATTCACCACCTCCATTGTATATTCATAAAGGTTACAATTCAGATCATGCCTAGTGATTTCCCCTACTTTCTTCAATTTAAGCCTGACTTTTGCAGTAAAGCCCATGATCTGAGCTCCAGGTTTTGTTTTTATTGACTGTATATAACTTCTCCATCTTTGACTGTGGAGTATATAATTAATCAAATTTCAGTATTGACCACCTGGAATCACCTCTTGGTTGTTGGAAAAGAGTATTTATTATGAGCAGCAGGTTTTCTAGATAACTCTCAGCTTTTGTTCTGCTTCATTTTGTATTCCAAGATCAAACTTGCTGTTATTCCGGTTACCTTTAGACTTTCTGCTTTAGCATTCCAATCCCCTATGATGAAAGAAAATCTTTTGATGTTAGGGAGTTCTAGAAGGTGTTATAGAACTTCATAGAACTGATCAACTTCAGTCTCTTCGGATCAATGATTGGGGCACAGATTTGGATTATTGAGATGTTGAATGCTTTGCCTTGGGATCATTCTGTCATTTTTGAGATTGTATCCCAGTAGTGCTTTTCCCACTCTTTTATTGACCAAGAAGGCTAGTCCGTTTCTTCTAAGGGATTCTTGCCCACAGTAATAGATATAATGGCCATCTGAATTAAATCTTCCCATTCCTATCCATTTTAATTCATAGGCTCTCAAGATGTCAATGTTCAATCTTGCCATTTCATGTTTCACCACATTTAGCTTACCTTGATTCATAGATCTTACATTTCAAGTTCATATGCATTAACTTGAGAACAAGTGTGGCTACAGTTGTGACTAAGAGTGTCTTTGCACAGGTATGTCTGGTACACAATTTGTACCCTCCCATGGACTCGAAGGCTCTTCAGTCAGTAAATCATGTTATGCTTACCTGCTCCCTGGATTAATGTAATGAGGCCTAATAGAGCTCCCTTTGAAGGTGATATAGTAGCTACAGTTAGTCTAGAATCCAGGCAGTGATGGGAGCAGCATGTTATGCCCACATAACTTCACTGTTTACCAACTGGCTTTCAGATGAAATTCAAAGTGCAGGTTATTATCTTTAAAGACAGTCAGTGATAGCCAGGCCCAATCTCCAATTGTTTCTTCCCATCTGGCGCAATCAAGAAGTTTGAGTGCGCTCTGGATCCTGTTCATCAAACAGTCATCATCATGAGGCACACTTATTAAGTTATAACATCTGTCCTCTTAAATGATATATGAATTTGTTACAACCTCCGTTCTTACGACATTCTGATAATTACTAAATTGCTGAACTCCAGAGCCTTAGGATAAGATGGCTAAGGAACCATGCATGCTTAGCTTAGCTTAGCTCTTCGGTTCAGCTATGTTCTCTTTTATATGTATTGCTTCTTTTATTTGAAAGCCACCTGGTAGCCTCAAGATGGGATTAAATAAACAAATACCTAAACTTTATCTAAACAATTCAAATAACAATATTCAATACCTTCAAGGAAGTAATCAAATACCTTACTTTTCTGCAGGTCAATCTGCCTTTTGCCAAAATCCAGGTTCATTTACTTTTTTTTATTAACATTTTTACCAAAGAACAGCAAGTTTCAATATTTGTACTGTTTGATTGAAAATTGGGATTCTTCAAGAAAGTGGCAGGACTGTCCATATTTTAGTCAATATCAACTCTCAAAATATTAGTTAGGTTATCTAGCCTAATAAGGGGGATGCAGTGGCTCAGTGGCTAAGACACTCAGCTTGTTGATCATGTCTGCAAGTTCAGTGGTTTGAATCCCTAGCACCGCATAACGGAGTGAGCTCTTGTTACTTGTCCCAGCTTCTGCCAACCTAGCAGTTCAAAAGCACATAAAAAATGCAAGTAGAAAAATAGGGACCACTTTGGTTGGAAGGTAACAGCGCTCCGTGTGCATTCGGAGTTTAGTCTTGCTGGCCACATGACCACGAAGACGTCTTCAGACAGTGCTGGTTTCTCGGCTTAGAAACAGAGATGAGCACTGCCCCTTGAGCCGGAAACGACTAGCACGCATGTGCCGGGGAACCTTTACCTTATAGCCCAATAAATAAACCAATAATAATCACCAGTAGGAGATTATTAAACCTAAATTGTGGAAGTTTGATAATACCAAGTTCTGTGTACATGTACATGCCCCCCCCCCAATAAATCCCACTTACCGTATTTTTCAGAGTATAAGACACACTTTTTTCTCTCAAAAGAGAGGCTGAAAATCTGGGTAAGTCTTAAACACTGAATACAGCAGTTTTTTGCCTCCCGAAACCCCACCCCCTTCACCAAAATGGCCATGCATAGCCTTATGGAGGCTTTCAGAGAGCTCCTGGGGGCTAGGGAGGGCAGAAATGAGCAAATAACAGGCCATTTTTTGTCATTTTTGCTCCCCCCGAGCACTCTACAAACCTCCAGAGGGCTATTCATGCCCCCCTTTTTTAAAAAAAAAACAGGCCCGTTTTTGGAAAAAACAGGCTGGTTTTGGGAGGTTTGCAAAGTGCAACCCTCCCCCCTTTTTGCCTCTTCAAAATCTTGTTGCGTCTTATACTCCAGTGCATCTTATACTCCAAAAATAAGTATGTAAACATCAGTGACGTGCGGTGAGATTTATGGCTGGTGAGGCACTGACACAGGGGTTTCAATTTTTTTTAGACTTGTGGACTTCAACTCCCAGAATTCCACAGCCAGCATGTTCAGTTCCAATTTAGAGTGACAGCATTTGTTTTTCTCCTTTGCGAAAAAGTTTCCTTCATTCTTTTTCTTCTCCCTCCCCCTCCTTCCTCCCTCCCCCCTCTCTCAAACAGACACACGCACAGAGAGAAGTTGGATCCCTCTCTCACTCATTCTCAAACAAACACAAACACAGAAGTTGGATTGGATATATTTTCCAATGGCTTGAAAGCAGCTCCTCTGCCACACACATCCCCATTCCCCTGCTGCCTTCCGATCTGAGCCTTTGATTGCAAGTGGAGCCACGTTGCCTTTTCAATCTTGTAATCAGTGAAGCTGGGCTTATATAGTTTTATCCAGCTCTGTGTGTATATGTGTGTGTGTGTTTTTGAAAAGGCAACGTGGGTCTGCATGCAATCAAACTACACTTGGAGAGGAATCTACACTTGAGGATCAAGTTTGAATTCCTCCCCCTCCCTCCGAACCACACGTAACTTTTCCAGCTGTTTCAGAGAGGATTTCAACTCTGCTCTTGCCTGCCATCATGAAAAGAAAAAAAATGTAAAAGAAAAAAGGCAAGAGCTGAGGTCAGGCTGAGCTAGTTGCTGCCAGAGTCACCATGGATGACTCTGCTTAGTGCTTAACTGTTTAAAAAAGCCTCTAGAAAAGCACCCTCTACAGGAGGAGGCAAGAGAACCACGTGCCTCATCTATGTCAGGAATTTTTCGGCTTTTAACCCTTGCTTAACTCTGCTCGAGTGATCATAAAATGCCAGACTAGATGAGGCACGTCATTCTCCTGCCTCCTCCTGTAGAGGGCACTTTTTTGGAGGCTTTTTTTAAACAGTTAAGCACTAAGCAGAGTCATCCATGGTGACTCTGGCAGCAACTAGCTCAGCCTGACCTCAGCTCTTGTCTTTTTCCTTTTACATTTTCTTTTCTTTTCATGATGACAGTGGTGAGGCTCTGCCACCCCTGCCTGCACGTACCTGGTAGACATTCCCCACAATGTGAGGGATGCATGCTAAACCTTAGCTACAGTTTGCTAAATCTATGGTACTCAAAAGGTATATATGCAGAAATAAAAAATGATTTGTAATCAAACCCTTTATTAGCTATTACATAATGGGATTTCATTTTTGAGATACTTCTTACCAGAGTCCTCAATGGCAGAGCTTCACATGTACTAGAAAAGTTTTTAAAAATTCAGGGAGATATTTAGAGATGGATTTGCCTTCAGAGTAACCGACTGCATAGCACAGTTAAACGTCAGGAACTGGCCACAGGAAATATTTTATGACATTTTCTTATGCCACAGAATATTTTATGATAATTTTATGTCATAAATTGTTTTATAAAATTTGCTAAATTTTAATTCCATAAGTGTTATGTATCCCAGATTTTGGATGCATTCTGTAAGATACTCATATGGAGTACCTGGGTTAAAAAGATTGTGTCCTACAATGCACAATTTCACTCAGTTAGAGACCTGAGTGTTTTCGTAGTACATAGATTGGGCTGACTTGGTCAGAGAAAACCAAATTGAAGTTTAAGTGTCTTGGGAGCAAGTAATGGTAAAAAGGAACAATTTCCTCAAGATGCCTTCTGATAAATGATTTTCAGCAACCTTTCCCCTGATCAACATTATATAACATATCCTTACATTTTTTTCAAAATTTCAGATATGTTCATGGTCCACCTATGAGCATCATTTACCTTTGTAATTCCCATCATAGTCACCTGGAAAAAAGCTACTTACCATCTACACTGTATCTTAGTCATATTGTATTGTATTGTACAATATCTTTATATTATAAAGATCAACTATGCAGTAGCTAACGAAAACAACTTTATGCAATCATAATTGTAATAGCAAACATTCTTAAAGATATAAGTCTGTGATATGCCAGAAACTGGAGGGTTCAAACGAAACCACGCCACCTTTGGTCCATGGAAAAACCTCTCTCTATGGAACTGGTCCCTGGTGCCCAAAATGTGGGAGCCACAGCTCTAGAACACTGAAAACATATATTGCTAAAAATATATATTAAATATTCTTTCTAGAATATATGAATGCATAAATAAAATTAGGAGAGCATAAACTCTCAATATTTTGGTGTTATTTTTTTAAAACAGACAAAAAACCTTCCATGTCAGTATACCACAAAATTTAGCTATGGAATCAACAGGATTCAATCCTTCACCTGTTTAGTTAAGTTTAATATATCTTCCATTGAACTAATATAATACAAATCAACTTACACAATTTGTTACTAAATGTTGTATGTTATTTACCTACTTAGATGGCTTTAAAAGAGAACAGTCTCATATGAACTTGTCTATTAGTACAATAATTCATGATTATGTAATGAAACTCCTGTGTTTAAAAATAACATGTTTCTGAACATAGCTTGCTAGGATGCAAACATGGCAGTGCAAACATGGCTTTATCTCTTTTAATTTTCTGCAAACTATAACTAGAAAAAGAAAACTGGAGCTATCGTATTTTTCGGAGTATAAGACACATCGGAGTATAAGACACACCAAGGTTTTGAAGAAGCAAATTTTAAAAAAAGTTTTTGCACTCTGCAAACCTGCTAAAAACGGGCCTGGGTTTTTTTTTTTCAAAAAAAAAGTGGGGGCACAAATAGCCCTTAGGAGGCTTCTAGAGTGTTCCTTGGAGGGTGCCCACCCCCCCCCCAAATGAGCAAAAATGGGCCTTTTTTGCGAAAACGAGCCCATTTTTGTAAAAAAGGGGAGGGGCATTAGGAAGCCTATAGCGTGCTCCTGGGGGCTGGGGGAGGCAAACTTTCTGCCCTCCCCAGCCCCCAGGAGCTCTCTGAAAGCCTCCTATAAGCTATGCATGGCCATTTTTGCAAAGTGGGCGGGGTTTCAGGAAGCAACAAAAATGCTGTATTCAGTGTATAAGGATGCACCCAGATTTTCAGCCTCTTTTTTGAGGGAAAAAGGTGTGTCTTATACTCCGAAAAATACAGTAATCAAATCTAGGTCAGATCCTAGCCTCTTATGCTCCTAATTTAAAAGTGCTTCACTTTGCCTTGATTAAGTTCTTTTGTTAATTGGAGATTTAGAAGTGTAACTGATAATGATGAATCTAATAATAGTACAATTTAATTATAAACTTTTGAGATATCTTTTCACAATTATTTAAAATAACTGAGAACTAAAATTAAAATAATAACATATTTTGCTTTTTAAAACATTACTAGTCATAGTTTCTTTCTTCAACATGTATTAATCTTTAAAAGAATACTTATTGAATATAGGTAGTCCTCATTTAGTGACTGTTCAGTGATGAAAAAGTAACTTTGCAATCAATCGTCATATTTACTATCTTTGCAGGTCTGTAAAGCAAAGGAAAGCTGATGTAAGATCATAAGCTTAGCTGCTGTTTTACTTAGTGACTGCTTCACTTAATGACTGAGTTGCTGGTCCCAACTGTGGTCTCTAAACAAAGACTACCTATATAAGTTTTCCGGACTGATTATCTTATAATAATGCTGCTTATAGTGTTAGCTATCAGACAAATGTTAATTATTATTCATTCTTCCCAGCACAGAATTAAAGTAAGACAACATACCTGGCTACGGCTTCACTGTACACAAAACCAGCATCTGCTCTCTTTACAATTTCAAAGCAGAGATCTGCACCATCCATACTGCATATAAAAAGTAATGAAAAAGTATTTGTGAAACATGAAACTGACTTTCAAAGTAATGTTAATATTCAGAAGTGGACACTTTTAAATTATTTTCTAAATTATTCAAAATTTATACTAATTGAAATTTAGATTGTTAGCAGCTCTTGTCATCTTTCTGGTAGAAGACAAGAAAAACATACAGGCTTTATAGCGAAATCACTAACCAATGATTTTATCTCAAAACACAATACAATTTTGGAGAAACAGTCTCAAATAGGAAAAATTATTGGCCTTTCTAAATTCTTAAATGCAAAATTTCTGAAAAGTTTGGCCAGAGGCTTTTCTCTTCTCAAATCCCAAAACAAATGAATATATATTGAGAATTCATGAGTAACTTCTGTATGTATTCTCCTATATTAAAGGTGGGCTAAGTAATGTTTGGACTAGGAAGATATAGGTTCAAATCAGTGGTGGGTTCCAGATCCCATTGCAAACGGTATGGTGCAATGGGGCTGGGTGTCCACCACATGCATGCGCACAGCATGTGTGCAGCGTGCGCATACGTACTTACTGCCCCAAACGCTCCAGCTGCTTGGTGGAGCCTCTCGCAGGCACTGTAGGCTCCGTTCACGGAAGCCCCGATCAGCTCAAATACAGGTAAGAAGGGCAGGTGGGCCCTCCAGAGCACCGTATCAAAACGGTACCAGTTGTATCCCACCACTGGTTCAAATTCCAAATGAGCCATGAAGTTCACTGTATGATTTTGCAATATTTTGGCACTTTCCTCACATGACTGTAGTGTGATCAAAAGTCTTGAGTTCTTGGAATAATGATGGTTTATTTATTTAGAAGAAAGATAAACAGAGACAACGTAATGGAACGGTTAGCTCTCTCACTCAAATTCATGTACAGAAACAGAATGAACTTGTAATTGAATACCATCAAGTTAGAGTTAGGGTTTTGCCATCTACTGTTTCCAAAATCATCTGGAAGGCTGCTATCATTGCTCTCAGTATCTGCTATCTGAGATAATTGCTTCACTTAGTCAATGACAAAGCTGTTTGGACTTAATAAATTGTAGTATTGCTGAAATATGATGCAAAATAAAAGATCCACAGTAAATATATATAATATTCCCTACAAGATTATCTTGGTAATTACAAAGACATACTATTAGTCCTTGACTGCTAACCATTCGTTAAGTGACCAAAGTTACAATTACACTAAAAAAGTGACATGAGCATTTTTCACACTTACGACTGCTGCAGCATCCCCATGATCACATGATCAAAATTTGGATGCTTGGCAACTCTCATGTATTTGTATGGTTGCAGTGTCTCGGAGTCACTGATTTTCTGACAAGCAAAGTAATGCAGAAACCAGGTTCACTTAACAACTGTGTTACTAACTTAACATCTGCTGTGATTCACTTAACAAATGTGGTAAGAAACGTCATAAAATGGGGCAAAACCTACTTAATTGTCTTGCTTAGCAATAGAAACGTTGGTCTTAATTGTGGTCATAAACCAAGGACTATATGTATTATACCAGTTGAAGTATATATTTAATATTCTTTATAATCCAGTTGAAAATATTGGAGAACACAGCAGTCTCAATTTAAATTGAGACCACAGCAGTTTCTCTCCTGTGTCAAGCAATGTCAATTAGAGATAATTAACACTAAAATCACAATATATAAGAGCATCCACTCATCATCAACTTTCTACCTATTTCAGTGGTATGTCTGGGAAGGAAAAAAGAAACTATATGCTGCATCCAAAAATTCCACACTCTATTTGCTCAGAAAATGTATGGATTGATGCTTTTTTTATAAGACAATGGCAGCTCAATTTTTGAATTTATGTAAAAACAAAATGAAACAATGTAACTATGATCCCAATAATTTTTATAGACTGATAGAAAATGTTTATTGGTTTTCTTGTTTCTACGTTGCTATAAGTTTCCAAAGATGCAATTTAGAAAAAAAAAACTTCCTTTCCTTCCTTCAGTAATGTTTTTATATATAATAAATAATTCTGAAAGTGAAATTATGACATATCTTGTGGAAAGTTATTGGCCAATTTCTTTGTTATATGTGGGGGCTAACATTTTGACAATTTAGTTTCACTATTATCAAATGAATTATTGAATTCATTAAAATGCAGCATTCTAACACATCATTTCTGTGTAAATGTTAGAGCCTGGGAAAGGTATGAGACAGTATTAATGAAGGAAAGGGGGACTGAATTTGGAGAAGAAATTATAGTCCTGAAATGGAAGAAAGCACAAAAAACACTCAAAATAATCATGCGCTGATTTTCAGCTGGATCAGACAGAAATTTAGACAAGATTCCAAAATTCCATTATTCTATCAAACTACAATAAGGGAATAAGGTATTCTTGTCTCTGTATAGTTTCTTATACTAGAAACTCAAAAGGCTAGTACTGGTTTATGAAGAAATTATTTCTTTACCTATCAAAGATATGCATTTACTCTTCCAGTAGTTATTCTTACTTTGGAACTACCTTATCAAAATATATATTTGAAATATCAAGGCAATATTGCTAGTGTTGTCTATTGCATAGTACATTAGTGATTTTAATGGAGCAAGTCTAATTCAGATGTACTAGTTCTAAGTTTCTTTACATTTTTAAAAGTTCATTTAAATATCTTATAATAAATATTATTAGAAATAGTTACTTTTTGATAGTGATTAAAATGTGGTCCTAATAGGAAAAATAGTTCATTCTTATGCACAGAAGTATTTGGATGGTGCTGGGTCAGTCACACTCTCTGAAGCCAACCTACTTTATACAGCTGTTGGGGGAAAATGTTATGTATGCTACCTTGGATTTTAGAATGAAAATCAGGATATACATTTAATAAACAAACAAATATTTCTGTTTGTGGCATATTACTAGTTAAAATTCCCTTGTATTTTGGAGAAAGATATTTTAAAATCAATGCTACTCAAAACTAACATATATTTAGATGACAATATTTTCTAAATATTTTAAACAGACTGATAAGATGCCATATCTTATGGGCTAGTTCCTTGGATTTTCTTTTTCAAATTACATATTGGATATGAAGGCATATATTTTAATTTTCTCAACTTAAAACTTAAACAGGGCTTATATTCTGATTACTACTCTGTTTCCCTGAAAATAAGACGTCCATGGATAATAAGCACAATTGGGCTTTTGAGCGTATGTGCTAAAATAAGCCCTCCCCCGAAAATAAGCCTTCCCTGAAAATATTGCGACACAGCAGCAGCCATGAGGTGACCACACTCGCCACCTCCTGCACCTCAAAAATAATAAGACCTCCCCGAAAATAAGGCCAAGTGCTTATTTCAGGGGTCAAAAGAAAATAAGACCCTGTCTTATTTTCAAGGAAACATGGTAATGCTTTGCGGAATCTCAATAATCCATTTACTCAGCTAGTATGCACATTAGTTTGGACACTAGGTGGTGTTGTAACTTATTTTTTTCTATGAGTTTCAAAATTGAAAAGGTCAAATACTTGGGAGTTAACAGTGACAAACTCTCTGATAATCTTAGTATTTGACTAGTTCTCCTAATAATGAAAACTATGTATAACAAATTCTTCCCAAATAATTAGTTGGGTTTTTTTTGTTATTTCTAGAATGAAAATTATACTAAAGATAAATTTTAAAAAGCTTGGTGGAAACAAAATGTTCAACCCAGCAAAATATTACTAACCAAGATGAAAACTTTTTTTAAAAAAAATGAATACATTTACATCAATTTAAAATCAGTGTAAGTAATATATTGAAGTAAGAAGTCCTAGTGGGATTAGTATCGCCACTTGATGTGGCAAAAGGAATATGCTATGGATCCCGTTAGTTAAGGGATTTCAGTTGGCGGGATCTAGGAGTAGAGCCTTTTCTATATGGGCCCTGCCCTTTGGAACATCTAGCTAAGGTCTACTCCCCCCACAACCTTTTTTCACCTTATGCTGACTTTCCCATTTGGTTTGGGGCCTTGATTAGGGATGCTTTATGCTGGAGATGGAGATGGATCAAGAGGGAAGATCCCATCACTGTACCATTCATGCTCTTGTTTTTTAATTTTTTAAAAATCTAATTCTTGTTAATTTTAATATTTTATGTCTATGGAGATTCTCATTCATCCAGGTCATAGTTGTCCCAAAGGTGCTTTTTTCAAGAGACAGTTGGACTTTCTTGCTTCTCTTTGAAGACATTTCACTTGTCATTCAAGAAGCTTGTTCAACTCTGACTGGATAGTGGAGAATGGAAGGATTTATACTCCTTGCAGACAATTGGTCATTTGCATTCTTTTAGCAAGTTGTTGAAACCACCTGAAGATTTATCTGTGTTTTTTAAATGCAAATGGACTGCTGAATCTTGTCTTCTCCTTGAAATCTTGTTAATTTTGGTTTGCTTTCCCAGGGACTGAATTGAAGAAAACTTGGCCACGCCTCCTCCTTCACTTGGCAGCTCAGTTTTTCAATGGAAGGCATTGCTGGTTTGAGAGATGAAAGCACATAAGGTGTCTTCCCCAATGTCGAAACCGATCCCTGCTGTCAGCAACACTGGAACGAGTCATGTTTGGGTGGGGTTGGATTCTCCCACAGTGCACTGAGAACAACTGTTCAGGTAAGCCAACAGTCCTTCTCCAGTGCACTGCTTAGAGAATCCAAAGGAATGGGATATGCCCAAGCATACTGACTCAAGGATGGGACATAGACCGGTCCAAGGTGCCAGAGTGAACTACCTGCAATATCCAATGTCCAAAGGCAGTTTCGGCTGATGCATACACGTCCAATTTATAATGCCTGACATAGGGAGATGGAGATGACCAAGTCGCCGCCCTGCAGATTTCTTCAACCGAAACTTGAGTTGCCCAGGTTGTTGTTGTGGCTGCACTGTAGAATGTGTTGGGGCAAATGTCGAGCCAGAATCTCGTACGCTCTAGCAATACAGGCCTTCAACCACCAACCAATGGGGGTCAATGACACCTTCTGACCCATGGAGCCAGGATGAAAGGCAATGAAGAGGGCTTCAGCCCTCCGGAAGGATACCGTAAACTTGATGTAGCATCAAACATCGAGGTGATGCCACTTCCTAGTGAGTGCATAGGATGAGGAAAGAAATCCGGAAACACCAGCTCCTGGGCTCTGTGAAACCATGAGTTGACGTTTGTCAGGAATGTAGGATCAAGCCAGAGGATCACTCTGACTGGGTGGAAAATACAGAAGTAACTGCGAACCGAAATGGCTGCTAGCTCCAAGATCCTTCTGGCCAATGTAATGGCCACAAGAAAGACCACTTTAAAAGTCAACAGACGAAGGCTGATGTTACAAATGGGTTTGAATGGAGCCAATGTGAGAGCCTAAAGAATGATGGGTAACTCCCAGGATGGATAACGATGCCCCGCCGGTGCTCTGAGTTTCGCAGGTCCCCAGGTCCCCTGAGAAAGGACGAACTCTAGGATATGTCAGAGGGTGTCCGGCTCCACCTTCCAGTACCTTAGAAAGTGCCTCCGTAGAGTGTTGGGTGCCAGACTCCTATCCAGGCTATCCTGGGAATAGAAGCAGTCCTGGGATACCATGGGGTCAGCACCACATACAGATGGCTGACCATGTTGCGTTGTACACCCACGTGTTGGATGGTCGCCTGGCTGGTATGAATGACACATCTGGAGAAGTTGTCGTGCGTCAGTATGTCCCCTTCAAGCGCCAGATGGCCAATTGAAGCCACTGAGGGTCTGAGTGGAGGAGGACCCCCTGGCTAAGGGCTACTCTGTTGTCCAGTATCCTCCAGGGTGCGGCGATGAAGAGGCTGACCAGGTCGGTGAACCAGGAGCAGCATGGCAAGTGAGGTGGGGGTGGGGGACTAGCAACACCTCTGCCCTCTCCAGCAGGAACTTGCGAATCACCCTCGGAATGAGCAGGAGTGATAGAAAAGGCAGGTGCGGGTTGGCTGGATGCACAAACAGATCTGATGTTGGGAAACTGTTGTGGCCCAGCAGGAGCCGTTGGAGCAGCCACCAGATTTCGACAGAGAGGGGCCCTATGAGTCGGCTCTGGAGGATATGGAGGACCCTGGACAGGGTTCTGACTCCGAGCAGGGCACAGAGAGGCTGGTTGACCACCAGGAAGCGCCTGAGCCTTGGACCAGTGGGGAGGAGACAAGGGAGAGTGATCTGGACGCCAGTAGTGAGTTGTTCCTGGATGCCCGGCACCGAAGAGCTAATCGGCATCAGGAACAGTTGCACAAGTACAGGAAGTAATTCTCAGCTGGTGGTCATTAGGCTCCTCTCCAGACTATAAAAAGACTGCTTGTGCACACACCCCTCTTGCAGAAGTCAACGCAGGAACTAATGTCGGAGAACATTATTGTGAGCTTGGTAGACTGGATTGCTGCCAAGGCTTATCTGTGCCGGTTTGCTGCCAAGGACCTGTCTGTCTGTTAATTAAATGCCGTAACTTATCTTTGGCTCGGAGTCTGTGTTGGTGTGGGACGAGGGGGGTCAGAACAGGAAACCAAACCTGCACGTCAGATCATGGAATAAGTCTGGGTGGAGTTGCCACTCTGCATGATCTAGTTGTCTGACTCAGCCAATCTGCCTCAACATTCGCTGTTCTGGAGATGTAACATGAGATTCTGCCCACAGGCAGAGCTTTTGTGCTTCTAACATGAGCGTCCTGAAATGTGTGCCCCCCTGCCGGTTGATATGGGCCTTGGTGGCCACATTGTCTGTGAGAACCAATATGCCACCCCGCCACCAGGTCCAAGAACAGCTTAGGGGAAGGAATGACTTCCTGTTCCAGAACCAGTTCAGAAACAGGCAGTCAGTGGAGTCAAGCCCCAGTGAGGGTTCCACTGAGTTCCCTTGCTGCCCATGTTGGCTGTGGCCCTTGCCCTCCGAAGAAGCTTGGAGTCAACCCCCTGCAAAATGGCCACAGAAATGAAGTCCCTGCTTTCCCTAGGGAGGCCCAGAAGCTGTCCATCCTCCCTGCAGAGCTCCACTACTGTGGGGGTAAAAATAGCTTCAGGCAAGGAGTACCTGGCCTCGGGGGTAGAATGCCTGACTTGAGAAACCTGAGGAAAGCTCAAGCCCGATGCACCTTGAGTCAGTGCCCAGATCCACATCCTCAGTGGACAGCCCCTGTACCTGAATATTGTCAGGGGACCAGTCCGGGGTGGTTCCCAGGCATGGAGGGGATCCCTGGATCGAAAGGGAGGCAATCCCTCCAATTGCAAAGGCGGGGGGATCTGGCGGCTCCTGCTTCTTCTGAAGCCTTGGAGGATTGTTTCTCCAAGGCCCTTTGCCTGCAGCTGATTTGGATTTGGATCTGCTGGCCGTGCCTACCCTGCTCCAGGATGGCGCTGCTAAAGGCAAGCACCTGGGGGAACCTCCTCCCCAGTGGCTGGGACAGTTCCACGTTGTGCCATATTAAGCTTAGAGCTCCCAGTGATGGGCCAAGGCAAACCTGCAACCAACACTCCTGCGATCTTAGCCGCCCAAGCAGAAGTGCCATTCAGTGGGATAACTGCGCGAGGCCAATAAGGGAGCATTAGAAGATCATGAAGATTCAATTCTCGAGGCGCAAGAAAACAACCCCATTTGGAGGTGACTCAGCGAGATTGCAAGCACGCTGCTGACCTCTTCGCTCACAATGAGGTTCGCGGCCACAAAATGGCAGGAGCTGCATAATGGCTCATTTGGCGCCAAGGAAAACAGCCGGGAAATTCAAATTGCGGCCAATAGGCTGAACCGCTGCGGCCACTCTTGGCGCTACTGACGCCCATGCAGGCAAAAGGAAGGTGACAGGAAGATGGTGGACCAAGCTTCAAACTGCACTGAAACCAGACCAAACTCTTCACAGAACAGTGGAACTTGAGAACGGCAAACTGAATTCACAGCTCCCGAGCCAATTAGGTAGCGGTGAATGGGCTAGCCCGAGCGATCAGGCAATAACACCCCGGCTGCAGTTCTCGGCCGCACAGAAGGTGCTCCTGGTGGTGGTTCTTTCCGGCAGACTGGGGAAAACCAGCGCACCCATGATTGCAGCCCACAATAAAACCAACTTTCTAATTCAACTGAAAAATGACCTGCTGCGCTGCAAAGACAACCCAAAAGTTGAACCCAAAGAATGCTAAAATTGAACTGGAGAAAACTTGATTGCGTCTCTCTAGGCAGACTGAATTGAAAAACTGAGCTGCTGAGTGGAGGAGACGTGGCCAAGTTTTCTTCAATTCAGTCTCTGGGCAAGCAGATCGTAATTAACCCATTATGTGGATACTCTAAGCAGTGCACTGGAGAAACTAACTTTGATTCTTAACCTAGGCTTCGGATGATTATTAGCCTCTATTGTTTTTCTGCTCTGTGGGTTAGTTTTTTTCTGAATGTTCATTTTCACCTCCTCTTTATTTTACTTTTAAAATGTAAGCTGTGAATTGGAAGAGTAGAGTAGATAGAGTAGAGTTGAATATAAAAGCAAACATAATATGAAAGTGTATTTTTCCCTTAGTATAGTATTAATCACTAATTTATAGGACATTATTCACTTCATTAACTGATCACATTATTCTCCTCTGGTAAGATATAACTATGGTAGTTACAATTTGAACAGAATATGCAAATTATGATTACCCATAATACACGTGTATTTATGCACACATATAGACACATACAAATTGCAATGTGAAAACTATACGTGGCATTCTAGAATAACTGAAAATCTCAAAAAATATGAAGAATTTAAAACTTACAATTCAAAAACCATATATAGCATTCCATCAGAACTATAGGTCTCCAGAAGTTCAACAATGTGAGGATGTTTCAGCATGTGACAGATACTTGCTTCCCTCTTCAGATCTGTTTGAAGACAGTAATTTCTGTATCATTACACATCATAACAAAAGTAACAAGGATGGTATATTCCTAATTAAATTCTTATAATTAAATATTTGCTGTAACATTAGTTTTAAATGCTTACAAAAGTTTTGACAATTGAATATTATATAACAATATAGTTATTTTATGGCAATTCAATATATAATACACAATGACATAATATAAATATTAACTAGCACATGTATAAGAAATTAAGAAGATACTGTATTTTTTGTTCCATTACTTTTTTTGTCCCCCAGAAGCAGGTGGAAATGATTGCATCTTATGGAGCGAATATTGCATCACAGACCAGGCCGCAGCAATGGGGAGAGAGGAGTTGGTGTAGTGGCAACGACAGGGAGCAGTGGTGAATGGCCTGTTGCTGCCACCTCCTATCGCCAGCTATCAGCGGTTGGATCAGCCTCCTGGAATACCACCAATTAGTGATACTGCGTGGCGAACAGTGATCCCCACCACTTGTAACAGCTGATCGGCAGTATTCCGGGAGGCTGATCCAACTGTTGATAGGCCGGTGGCAGCAATAGCTGGGGAATGCTGATGAAGGCTCCAGTGTTCCCCAGCAGAGGCAGCAGACACAGAGGAGGCAGCAATAGAGCAGTTTCTGGTTGGCCAGCCTGCTGATTGGAGTGGAGCCCTGACGAGCAACGTGCTGGGAGGCAGATTTTTTGTTTACCTCCCCAAACCTGGGTGCGTTTTATGGTCTGGAGTGTCCTATGAAGCAAAAAATATGGTATGTGAGATTACAGTCTAGCTCATAGGCCTTTCTAAGAAAAAGAGTCATTAGTATTCTTCAGTGAGTTCTATTTTTTTCTATTTTTTTTCAACCCCTAGCAGAATAAGATATTTTCTGGTTTTGTTCTTTTCTAGCGCATCAGTTATTTTAGCTATCTATGCAACATATATTTCTACATCTAAATGGCTGTTGTTTTACAGTGTAAGGTAGTTCCTGAATTACAATCATTTGTTTAGCAACCATTCAGTTATAATGGCACTAAAAAAAATTAGTTATGGTGGTCCTCACTCTCATGACTGTCCTAGCATCTCCAAGGTCATGATAAAAATTTGGGTGCTTGGCAACTTGGATGTATTTTATGATGATTGCAGCAACCTGGGTCATGTGACCTTCCCAATAAGCTTCTGACAATCAAAGTCAATACAGGAAGCTAGGTTTACTTAACAAAAGTGGCAAAAAAAGCTTGCAGTTAACTATCTTTCTTAGCAACAAAAATTCTGGTCCCAATTTTGGTTATACAAGTGGGGGCTACCTGTACACGTTTATACAGATACATGAATTGCTGGAATATCACAGATTTGAATATTCAATCACAATCAATTTTTAAGTAACCAGAGTTCGGTAGCAATACAGTGACTTCTCTCCTTTGTAGTTTTCAAATACTTGGAAATATCTTATTTTACTTCCACCACAATCAACATCAGCCATAGCACCGGTGCATTTTCAATAATCCAACTGCTCTGTACAAATCCAACCTTGTATCAGTTCTGGATATTTGGGAGAAGTTACAGGTAGTCCTCAACTTATGAACATTTGTTTAACATCAATTTGAAGTTATGACAGCACTGAACAAAGTAATCCTAAAGTTACAACTATTGCACTATTCTCATGGTCACATTATAGTGACTTAGGCACTTGGCAACTGGCTCACATTTATGATGGTTGTAGCATCCTATATGCCAGGGGAGCACAATTTGTGAACTTCTGAGAATTTCTGACAAGCAAAGTCAATGGGGAATGTAGATGTGCTTAACCGCATGATCTGCTTAATGGCCATGTGAATTAGTTAACAGAATTTCCTTCTTTGTAGGGGGGTGGGAGGAAGATTGCTTGAACAAGCTATCTCTTCGTAAACTGCTTTTCTTTGTCCTGATTAATTAATTAGCATCTTTGTGGCTTGAACTGCTATCTGAAATTGGCACGAATTCTAATCAATTTTATTCCAAAAGCTTCCTTTTGTATCCTAAGAAGCCAGGAGCACCATGCCAAGGCATTCCTTCCAATGTGTATTCCCCATTGTTTCCTTGCTTACCGGTATTCTTTTGTAATCTCTTCTTTTCCAATGAGTATAATACAAACATTGTTTCCCCTTGCTAATTATCCAGAACCAAGCTGAAGATTCCAAAGGGTGGGGAGAGTGGGGAAAACGTTTAGATGATTTACACCTTTTTCCCCAGCTCCCTCATGAGTTATGTTTCAGAACATGAACTTTCCCTGCCTTTAGGACTCACCCAGCTGACTGGGTCGTATCCTGCTGATATTGTAAGTATTTAGGGATAATTTATTAAGTAAGCTTTTTAAAACTTTATTAAAATCCTGACGTTTCTATTGGTGTTCTTCTTTGATATCCATTCTGCAAATTCTAAATTAAATGTTGTCATACAAATTAACACACACAATATATATCCAGGATTCCTGTTTCAAAGAGATTAATGCAAAATAAGATAATGCCATAATCAAGGGAGTAATATAATAGGCATTAATCCACAACTGAAAGATGTGTAACTACTAGTACTGTTATTCCTTCCATGAATAAGGTTGTAATTGCCAAATATGATAATCCAAAACTAATTCATTTGTTCATTCATGCTTTTTTTAAAAAAACAAAAACCTATGTTCAATTAATTAGGCTTTTCTCAGAATTTTGTGATAGCCAACTACTGCAATTTACTTATCTGTAAATGATGCCATTGACTACTGAAATCTTTTGATAGTCTACAGTAGTTACATTTTAATCTGTTAAACCAAAAGGATTTAAACTACCAAGTTCTTATTCAAAACGATTTGTTTCAAAAAAAGCAATAAAAAGATAACCGTTGCAATTCATCAGGAATAGCATTTTCAGAATCCTATGATGTTCCTTAATTAAAGTGATTCTATGTGGTTGGTATTTGGCAAAGACTAGTAAAGCAGCTATGAATAATTTGCAGGGAGAGGAGCTTGACATCGCAGTGAAACGACGGACTTTCCTGGAGCTCCGGGATTGCTGCCAAATTCCAGTCGCCTTGACGGTCCAACTGGACCTAAATCGTCCTGTAGAGTCGGTGATAGGTAGGTATACCCTGTCGATCCCAGAGACACATGCAAAGTCTCTGGTGATCCGGGAAAAAGCCCCTCTTGCCAGTGACTAAGAGTCATCTATTAGGCTGCTGGAACTGCTGACAGTAACACAAGGGCAGGAGAGAAGCATGTCATTTTGAAAGTTTTAAATTTTTTTTATTGGAGAGAGAACACCCTAAATCTGGAGATTTAATTCAAAATAAAGACTGATGAGAGAGTAAGCGGCGGATTTAAGGCATGGTCAATTGAAGGTTTTCTTTTTTCCCTTTTTACTGCTGGAAGCCTGATTGGATTTATATTGTAATTCGCTTTTTAAATTGGACTGGCTCTTTGCGCTTTTTAAACTTTCTTTATTGGACTCTTTGGAATCATTGGTACAATAAAGTTTTAACTGTCTAAGAATTTCCTTTATTTTTTTACTTTTGCTTAATGAACTATTGTATTTCCCCTTTCCTGGCTTTCCTTTTTCTATTTTTTTTAAAGAAAGTAAAAGGCAGGGTGTAATAAAGTGAGAAACAAGTATCACTGCTACCAAGTGGATTCAAAACAATTTTTTTATTTTTGTATGAATGTTTGGAGAGAAGCTGTTCCCTTCAAGATTACTTAATCAAGGTTTGATAGTGAGAGCAACACAGTTGTTTATACAGGTGTTCCTTGGGAAACTTTCAGTGTCTGGAAATTTACCTTGAAAGAATAAATGAAAATTTTTTTTAAGGGAAAGCTCAGAATGACCTTGAAAAGGCTTTCACTCTATAAAAGCTTTGTACTCTTTTTCTTCTTTTTTGGTGGCAGTGTTTACCTCACTCTTTTGGAAGTTATGACTCCTTTCTGTTTACTTTTTCTTTTTTGAATCTTTTTTCTTTGTTAGATTGTTTTAAGTGAATTGGACTAAGGGAAAATTTAAACACTTTTTCTTTTTCCCTTTTCTTTCTTCTTTTCTTAATTTTAGCATCTTCATATTTCTATATTTTTATTTGGGGACTGTTTCTTTTTTCCTTTTTTGCTCCCCTTTTTTTCTTCCTCTTCTTTTTTGAATTAGAATCAACTGGACAAGGGCATACAAGAGATTAAAGATTTTTACCTTTTTGTTTTTTTATATTATTGCATATTTTTCCTTTTTCTTCTTTTGGCTTTTTCTGTTGCCCCTTAACTCCTGTTTATTATTTTATTTTTTTATTTTTTGACCTCCCCATGGTCACTTGGGATTATAATCCCACCCCACCCTAGGCGAATTAAAGCACAAAAAAGATGAGTAAAAAAAATAACAACTGTTGGCTCCGTAACAACAACCCCCTCCTCTTCACCTGCAGGAGGACAAAGATCAATACAGACAATGCTTCAACAGGAAAAAGACAAGGGAGTAACATTAGAGGTGATTATTCAAGGAATACAAAAATTACAAGCAAGAGCAGAGAGCATTGAAAAGAGAACAGGAACCATTGAAAAAAGAACAGAGAACATGGAAAAGAGAATTGAGACATAGAACAATGAACAGAAAATATAGAACAAAAGACAGGTAAAACAGAAGAAAAAATTGAAAATATTCAACAATGGTTGATGAAATATGAAGACATATTACAAAAAAATTGAAGAAAAGGATGAACAAAGAGAGAAGAAAATTGAGGACATTGACACTAGATTGCGTATGGTGGAAAAAGATAACAGCAGAATATTCGGACGGGAGATGGATTGGTCAGAATTTTTCTTAAGATTTCAAAATATAGAAGAAGAAAAAGGAGAGAGCCTGGCACAAATAATATCAGAAACCCACGAGAAGATGATGGATGGTATAGACGAGGCGTTTTGAGTTTACACAAGTTATGCAGCAAGAAGTGCTCTCCTGAGGGAAGATTTACTAAGAAAATAATCAAGTCACAAATTCTACAGAAAACAAGAGATAGGAAACTAGAATATAAAGGCAAGGTGATTGTAGTTTTGAAACAAATTCCAATAAGAGTGAGAGAGACGAGAAGAGAATATCAATTCCTGACTAAGATTTTACTTTAAAAAGGTGTCAATTATAAATGGCTTATACCAGAAGGTCTAATATTTGTGTGGCAAGGACAAAGATACAGAATAGACATAACCGAAAAAGTAGAAGCATTCTTCATAGAACATCTGAGAGGGAAGACTGAGAAGGCTGGAAAAGAAAAATTACTGGTAGAACTCCAAGAGGCATCCACAGCCGAGAATGAGAAAGTTGAAGGTGTTGTAGGTGGGATTGAAACAGAAGAAGGTGTTGTAGGCGGTGTTGATATTAGAGAACCACGAGAACCGAGATCAACTAGAGCTATAAATCCTACTTATAAAATATAAACATGGAAGAGAAAAAAATGATTACAATACAATCAATATAAAAGGACGTAACTCAGCAATTAAGAGAAGAATATTCCGCAAATTAGAAAAATTAAAATTGGATATAATCTGTCTACAAGAAGTGCATATTCAAAAACAGTATGAATATTTATTGGTGCAGCCAAAACTTGGGAAAATATTTACCGCATTGGCAAGCTGTAAGAAAAGAGGAGTGATCGTTTACATTAAAGACACAATTCCAGCAAAACAAATTTATACAGATGACGATGGAAGAATCTTGATGGTGGAAATTATGGACAACTCCAAGAAAATACTTTTAATTTATTTATGCTCCTAACAATAAAGATGAATTTTATAGAAAACTACACAGGAAAATAATTGACTTGGACTATGCTGACATTTGTATGATGGGAGATTTTAATGGAATTGTAGATCAGAACATGGACTATAAAACACAAAAAACAACAAAGCTAAATAGAAAACCACTCCCAAAATCCTTTTTTAAAATGACACATGAAAAACTCTAAAAGATATCTGGAGAGAAATAAATCCCACAAAAAAACAATATACCTTTTATTCAAATAGACACTTATCATGTTCCAGAATCAACATGATATGGGCTACAACGGAATTGACTTGTAATGTACAGGAACTTGAGATTGAAACAAGTACCTGGGCAGATCACAATCCAATTATAAATAAATGGAAAGGACAAAGGGAAAGATCTAGATGGACATTAAACAACACTATATTAAAAAAAAGGATTCTGTACAGAAAATGGAAAAAGAACTGGCTTTTTTCTTCAAAGAAAATAGAAAAGATACATCAATGCAGAATCTCTGGGATACAATGAAGGCCTACACCAGAGGCTTGATAATAGACTACACAAGAAAGAGAAATATAAAGAAAAGACAACGTTTTAAAGGTTTAGAGAATGACTATAAGGTCCTTGAAAAAGAGCTACAGAAATCCCCACAAAAAAAAAAACACATTAAAATAAAAATGGACATAAATAAGCACAAAATGGACCTACTGGAAAAGGAGGAATTAGCACAAAAAATTAGAGGTGCTAAACAGAATTATTTCGAAAATGCCAATAAACAAGGTAGATAGTTGGCGTATAAATTGAAAAAAGAGAGAGAATCAAAGAAAATATTGCAATGAAAGATGACCAAGGGCAAATTTGTCATGGAAACGCAGAGAAGAAAAAAATTATACAAGATTACTGCGGTAAGCTGTATGAACAAGAGAATATAGAAGAGGGAGAGTTAAACAATACTTACAAGAAACCAACCTTCTCCAGATACCGGAAGAAATTGAGATAATATTAGAAGGTGGAATAACTATGATGGAGCTAACCGAAGCACTTAAAAACAAAACAACGGAAAGGCCCTAGGCCCAGAGGGGCTGCCAGCGGAATTCTACAAGACATTTCAGGAATCGTTATCCCTCCCGCTATTAGAAGTTATGAACGAGGTGATGTTAGAGAGCAGGATAACCTAAACCATGGTCAGAAGCATATATTACACTTCTGCCAAAAGAGGAGGCTGATTAAGAACTATAGACCCATCAGAAAAACTTAAAAAATACTTAGTTTTATCCAACCTGACCAAAATGGGTTTTTACCAAAAAGACAAATTAAAGATAATATGAGAATAATTCTGGACACCTTGGAGTATTATGAAGCTCACCCCGAAAAATTGGCTTTGATGTTTTTAGATGCTCAGAAAGCATTTGATAAAGTGAATTGACGATTTATGTTTTTACAACTGGAACAGATGAATTTTGGTAAGAAATTTACCCAAGCTATTCAAACCATATACCACAAACAAACAGCAAAGATAATGATAAATGGAGAACTGACAGATGCTATTGAAATAAAGAAAGGTACGAGACAAGGCTGCCCATTATTTTTATTTTTTTTATAATTTTTTTTCATTTTCATAACACATACTCACATGTATACTATACATAGCCCATATCATATATTATTAAATAATAATGACATCAGTTCCTCTTGTCAACAATGCCCCCCCAAAAATAGAAACTCATTATAGCTCTTCTGCTCTCCATACACCTCTTTCTTCTACCACCCTCCAACTTTTTATCTTCCCTCCATCATCCTTTCTACTCTACTTCCCCTCCCTTTCTGCTGCTCCTCTCTCTACAATCCACTCCTCCTTATCCTTCTCATCTTCCCCCCTTACCCTCTCTCCTATCCTTCTCTCCCCATCTTTCTTCTTTCCCACTCCTCCTTGGTGTATTTCCACTACATGTCAATATGCTTAGCCTATCCTATTTTTAAAGAAAAACTAGTAATAATAATAGTAATGAGAATATAAAATAAAGAAAAAAAAGCAGTATACATGTGGAGTCAAATTACATTGAAATCTAACACATCTCATCCAACCTGACATATATCCCTCCCCCCCACCCTCCCCCAACACCCCCAACCTACCCCCCCGACTTCCCAGAACCCGTACACGGTATAGATTTTAAACAAACACAGTCTAAGATATATTGAAAAAAACAAAGAATAAGAAATTAATAACATCTTTACATTGAACTTAGCTCCTCCTTGCTAAACTAACTTTAAACAATTTAAATCATTCCTGATAGGCTATCTGGAATTTCTTAGCCCCGTATTTATTTTGTATATAATCAATCCATTTTTTCCAGTCTCGTTTATATCTCTCATTTGAGTGGTCTTTAAGATATGCAGATATTTTAGCCATCTCGGCTAAATTTGTGACTTTCAATGTCCATTCTTGAATTGTAGGCAAGTCTTCCTTCTTCCAGTATTGCGCCACCAACAGTCTTGCTGCCGTTTTTAAGTGTAAAATCAAGTTAATCTCTACCGCTGTACAGTCAGTAATTATACCTAACAAAAATAACTGAGGAGTAAACTTTATCCTTTTTTAAAGAATATTTTGCATAATCCACCATATTTTTATCCAAAATGCCTTAACCTTTTGGCAAGTCGACCATATATGGAAATATGTAGCATCGAGAGAACCACATCTCCAACATTTGGGTTGTAAATTCGAGTACATAGAAGCCAACTTTTTAGGATCTAAATGCCATCTATAGAACATCTTGTAAAAATTTTCTCTCAGGTTTTGGGCTTGTGTAAATTTCACATTTCTTACCCAAATTCTTTCCCATGTATCCAGCGTTATTGGTTCTTCAATATTTTGAGCCCACTTTATCATACAATCTTTAACTAATTCTGTTTCGGAATCCATCTGTACTAATACATTGTATATCCTCTTTATATGCATTAAACTTTGATCTCTTATTTGTTTAAATAGATTATCCTCGACTTGCATGAAACCAATTTTTTTGATCCGTTTTCCACCTGGCCTGTAACTGCCCATACTGGAACCATGTTTGAATTACCCTTTCCTCTTTTAATACATCTAAGGGTTTTAGTTGTAATACACCCCTTTCTAGGATAAGAAGCTGTCTGTAAGTAATTATATCCTGTTTTTGTGCTATGTTTTTGTGCTATGTTTTGTGCTATTGCGTGTCTAGGAATTGCCCACATGGGTATCTTGTCATTTAATTTGTATTGATTTTTTTTCCAAACCCGCAATAAAGCATTCCTTAAAATATGACTTTTAAAATTTTTGTCGACTTTTTTGTTGTATAACAGGTAAGCATGCCAGCCATATACCAAATCATGTCCCTCGATATTAAGTATCCTATCATTAGTTAAATCAATCCAATCACTGATTACAGATAATACTACTGCATCATAATATAATTTTAGGTTGGGTAATTTCAAACCTCCCCTCTCACGCACATCTTGCATTATTTTTAACTTTACTCTCAGCTTCTTTCCTGCCCATACAAATTTATTAATACCCTTCTGCCATTCTAACAGATTGGCATCTTTTTTAAGTATAGGTAACATTTGGAAAAGAAATAAAAATTTGGGTAAGATATTCATTTTCACTGCTGCTATTCTTCCCAACAAAGATAACTGCAACTTGTCCCATTTTTTCATCTCTGTCTGTATACTATGCCAAAGTGGTTCATAATTATACTTATATAATTTCCCATTAGAGGTTGAAATGTTAACTCCCAGATATTTGACCTTTTTAACTGTTTCACATCCTATCATTCATCCTAGTTCTTCCTTTTTTTAGTATTCATATTTATAGCAATATATAGCAGTAGACTTATATACCGCTTCATAGGCCTTTCAGGCCTCTCTAAGCGGTTTACAGAGAGTCAGCATATTGCCCCCAACAATCTGGGTCCTCATTTTACCCACCTCGGAAGGATGGAAGGCTGAGTCAACCCTGAGCCGGTGAGATTTGAACTGCTGACCTGCTGATCTAGCAGTAGCCTGCAGTGCTGCTTTTAACCACTGCGCCACCTTGGCTCCTATATTTATAGCTAGTATTTTTGTTTTCCCTAGATTTATTTTAAAGCCAGAAACTTGACCATATTGGTTAATCGTATTCATTAAGATACTAGATTCCTGTGGTTGATCCAATATTATAACCAAGTCATCCACAAAAGCACGTACTCTGTATTCTTGCTGCCTAATCTTAATTCCCTTTAGACCCTCCAGGTCCCGTATTTTGTTCAGCAGTACTTCCAAAGTAAACAATAGTGGAGACAAGGGACAACCTTGTCTTGGAACCCTTTTCCAATTTGAAAAGAGTCTGTTAAACTTCCATTGACTATAATTTGAGCCGTTTGCTGTTGATATATTGCTTTGATTGATTGTAAAAAACTTTCTTCTATTTGCATTTTTTGCAGTATTTTCAACAGGAATTGCCAATTAACTCGATCAAAGGCTTTCTCAGCATCCAAAAATATGAACAAAGCAGGAATTTGATTCTTCTTTCCCAAGTATTCTAGTGCATTAATAATTAATCTTATGTTACTTTTCATTTGTCTCCCTTGAATAAAGCCTGTTTGATCACTGTGTATCAATTGTTGAATAACCAACATTAACCTATTTGCTAGTATTTTAGTAAAGATTTTATAATCTACATTAAGTAATGAGATACGTCTATAGTTTTTGGGTTGAGTAATATCTTGGTCTTCTTTGGGTATCAGGGATATAAAAGCTGTCTTCCAAGATGGGGGCACCTTACCTTCCGTTTGAATCTTATTAAATAATTCCTTAATAGGTTCTACCATCTCTAACTGTAGATTTTTATAGTAAGCCGCTGTCAAGCCATCTGTGCCTGGTGCCTTCCCTGCCTTTAACTGCTTAATTACCTGCAGAATTTCCCCCGAAGTTATTGGTTGATTCAATTTTTGCCTCTGCTCTTCTTTAACTATGGGTATTTTCTCTTTGTCTAGGTATCTCTCTATATTTAGGCTGTTAATTTTATCACCCTTATACAGCTCTGTAAAAAATTCCCGGAAGGCCTTTTGAATCTCATCCTGTTGGAACACTTCCTTCCCTCTATAGACCAATTTAGTTATGTTTCGAGAGTTTTGTTTTTTCCTAATCTGATATGCTAACCATCTGCCAGATTTATTTGCATTACAAAAGGTATTATGTTTTGCGTATAACAAACTAGTAGCTACCTGATCTGAGATCAACATGTTAAATTGGGCCTTTAATATAATAATTGCTTCTTTAATCTTTGTGTCTCCTGGATTTAAAGTTAACTCTAGCTCTTTCTTCCTGATTTCATCTTCCAGTTCTGTTCGTTTTACCCCTTGTTTATGTCTATGTGATCTATTTATGTTTATCAAAACTCCTCTCATATACGCTTTACTTGCATCCCATACAATTTCCATAGGTGTACCCTTATTCATATTAAAAACAAAGTATTCTGTTAGCAATTTTTTACAATCATTAATATACTTTTCATATCTGAATAAATTTTCATTCAATCTCCAAGACCTTTTTGCTTGTGCCACCCCTCCCAACTCCATCCAAACTGGGTTATGATCTGATAAAACTCTAGCTGAGATCTTTGTCTTCTTCACCCTGGAAAGCAAATCATTAATAATTAATATAAAATCGATTCTAGAAAAGGATTGATGCCTATCAGAGAAGAAGGTAAAGTCATATTCTTCTGCATTTCTTTCTCGCCAACTATCTCTCAATTCGAAGTCATCCATCATATCGAAAAAGGACTTAGGTAGTTTTGCTCGCATTTGAGTATTTGGGCGGGAAACCTTATCTTTCTTAGTATCCATAACACCGTTCCAGTCGCCCAGTAGTATGCAAGACCTATAAGCCCACTGTACTAATTTAGCATGAAGCTTTCTATAAAATCCATCTTGTTGTTGATTAGGAGCATATATTCCCAATATCAATGTTCTTTTCCCTTCCAATACCAGATCTAATGCGATGTATCTTCCGTGGGGATCTGCTTCGATTAGTTCAGCTTTCATGTCTTTTCTTAAGTATATAACTATACCATTTTTCTTTTCCGTAGCAGAAGCTATAAAATGTTGACCAAGTCTTGTATTAATCAAATATTTTTGATCAGTTGATCTAATATGAGTTTCTTGCAAGCAAATTATATCTTTATAATGGAATATCTTCTTTCTCTTCTGTGGAGAGTTCAATCCGTTGACGTTCCATGTTAGAAGCTTAGTTGTCATCTTTGGTTCCTGAAGCTTTTTTTAGAGCCTCCTGGATAACCTGAAGTTTAACCTTTGGCCTGGCTCCTCCCACTGCTTCTAGACTGGTTACTGTAGCTTCTTGACCGATGGCAGGTGATTGTTAGGATTGTTGCATTTTGGATTGTTGCTCCATTTGTCTGGTAGTCATACGGTTTGGTCTTTGTTCCATGGCTCCTTGTGCTTCTAAGAGAGAGAGATGATCCATCTTATCTGGTAATTGTGTAGTTTGCTGTCTATCTTGTCCTCCTTGTGCTCTTTCTCTGGGTCCAGATGGTGCGGGATGTCCAGCCTTCAAAATATTATGGTAAAAATCTCGAGCTTTCCATACTGAATTAAGACGGTATCTTTGCCTCTTGAATGTGAGTGCTAGGCCAAATGGTGCATCCCATCTAAACTGTATCTGGCGATTTCTAAGCTCTTCAACTAAAAAAAGCATAGTCTTTCCTGGATCTTAGCATTTGAGGTGGTATCTCTTTCAAAACAGTCAATTCCTGACTCCCAATTTGAAGCTTAGTTTTATAGGACTCTTGTAATATCATATTTCTAATCTCTCTTGTAGTAAAATATATCACAATGTCCCGTGGAAGCTGCTTCTGCTTCGCCAGCCAAGAATTAGCACGATAAGCTTTATCAATTTTCCAATCAAAGTTACCCCCTGGTCTTCCCATCAGGCTATCAAACGCTTCTGAAAGAATCTGTTTCAAGTTTTCCTGCTTGTCTTCACGCAAGCCCCTTACTCTTAATGCCAGTTCCATTTGTCTGTACTGTATCATAATAATTTCTTTTTCAGCATTTTCAACTCTTTGTTGCACCACCTCTGTTTTCGATACCAAATTAATATTGGCGTCATTAAGATCATCTAGTCTGTCTTCAATTCCGGAAACATGTTCTGTCAATAAACTTACAATCCCCAACATATCGTCTCTGATTTTGGAAACCAGGGTCTCAAGTTTATCCGACAGCTCCTTATGCGCCACGGATATCTCTTCTTTGAGCCCTTCTTTGAGTACTTACTTTACTTTTACATTACCTTTACTTTTTGTTTTAACATTAGAAGGCTTAAATAGGAAGATCAGAGAAGAAAAAGAAAAAAAAGGAATGAAAATTAAGAAAGAAGAATATAAACTACAAGCATTTGCAGATGACTTGGTTTTTATTCTTGAGGACACATTAGAAACGGCACCCAAATTGATAGAGAGAATAGAGGAATATGGAAAAGTAGCAGGTTTGAAAATAAATAAAGTTAAAACGAAGATTTTGACAAAGAATATACCATCAAGACAAAAGGAAGAATTGGCAGAAAACTTGGAGATTCAAATCATAAACAAGGTCAAATATTTGGGGATATACTTAACTGCAAGATGAGGCACACTTAAAGAGAATAACTATCATAAACTTAAGCAACAGATTGTGACTGATTTGATGAAATGGGAAAACTATCAATGATAGTGAGAATATCTACAATCAAAATGAACATCTTACCCAGAATTTTATATCTGTTCCAGACAATTCCAATTAGATTAGGAAAAGACTATTTTGGGGAATTAAGTAAAATAGTGCTGAAGTTTATTTGGCAGGGGGGGAAAGCAAGAATAAAATTAAAATTGTTACAAGATGCTAGACTAAGAGGAGAACTGGGCTTACCTAACTGGGAATTATATTACCAGGCAACAAGTTTGATGTGGGTTAAGGAGTGGATAACATTAAGGAATTCTAGATTATTGACTGTAGAAGGAAATGACTTACTGTTGGGATGGCATGCTTTTCTATGGTATAAGGCAGTGGATCTCAACCTTCCTAATGCCACGACCCTTTAATACAGTTCCTCATGTTGTGGTGAACCCCAACCATAAAATTATTCTATATTTTCCATTTTTTTTTAAAAAAAAATGTGTTTTCCGATGGTCTTAATCCAAAGTGGTCCTGACCCACAGGTTGAGAACCATTGGTATAAGAGAACTAAAACACAGGGTTATTTTAGAAGACACTATTTACGGGAGGCTTTGTTACTGAATTGGGAGAAGATCAAAAGGCAATATTATTTAAAAATCCCAGTCTGGCTATCAGCTGTTGAAGCTTTTTCATATTCAATAATATACAAAAAGGAACAAACAGTTAGATATGGTGAAATATTGAATGCAGAGGGTGAACTAAAATCTATGCAAGAGTTGAAACAGGAAGGAATAGGAATGAATTGGTTTTCATATATGCAAATACAATCTAGATATGATAAAGATCGTAAAACAGAATGTTTCTATGATAAAATGACTGAATTAGACAAAATTTTGACAGGTACTGATGAAAAGTAATTAAAAAACTATATGGACACTTACTAGAGGTTAAGTTAAAGGAAGAACAAATTAAAGAATCTGATAGTTTTGGGGGAAAATTTTGGACATGGGATTCAACTAGAGAAATGGCAGAAATTGTGGTCTCAAAATTATAAAATGACAATGTCAACAGCATACAAGGAAAATTTGTATAAGATGTTTTACAAGTGGCACCTACCCCTAACGAGAATAGCAAGAATGTCCAAGAACAAGTCGGAAAAGTGTTGGAAATGTCATCAGACACAGGGTTCATATTACCATATGTGATGAACTTGCATAGAAGCTAAAAAGTACTGGACTAAAATCCACATGTGGTTGGAGAAAATGATACAAAAACACATAGACTTTAAATCAGAGATTTTTTTATTGGGAATCATACCAGAAACATATAATAAAGATCTGAAATATTTGATTGTAAATGTTTTAACGGCAGCTAGAATTGTATTTGAAAAAAAATAATGGAAAAACAAGAAAATACCAACATAGGAGGAAGTTATTCAAAAAACAATGGAATATGCTGAAATGAGTAAATTGACATTCAAAATTAGAGAACAGGAAGATGAACAATTTTATAAGGTATGGGATTTGTTCTACCAGTGGTTAGATTAAAAAAAAATTATGGAAATGGAAAATCTTGGAGAAGTTTTTCATATTGTAATAACAGAATGAGATAGGCGATACCATAAAGACATATTATTATTAAATAGATTTATAATAATGCAATGGAATATTGGAATAGATATGTATGTATGTATGTATGTATGTATGTATGTATGTATGTATGTATCGAATATGTAGAATATTTTGTTTAAAATGAAGGAATAACAATTGTAGTTGAATATATGATGTATAATGATAACAACGTATCTACGTATATTTGATGGACAATTTGTGATTTTATATACAATTGAAAATGGTGATGCACAAGTACAAAATGTTGGAGAATTTTTTCATATGGTAAGAACAATAGAATGAGATAGGTGATACTATAAAGACATATTATTACTAAATAGATTAATAATGATGTAATGGAATGTTGGTATATACCTGAATCTAATGTTTAGAATATTTGTTTAAAATGAAGGAATAACAATTGTAAGCTGACATATGATCTACGATGAGAATAATGTACCTATGTATACTTGATGGACAATCTGTGATTTTATATATAATTGAAAGCGGTGATGTAGAAATGTTTGTAACGAAACAACATGATATATGTATATGTAATTGATGTTGGTTTTATGTTTCATGTGTTGTTTGTCTAAAAATAAAAATTAATTAAAAAATTGCAAAATAAAAAGGTGGGATGCAAACCAACCAACCTACAGTCTTGAAGGCTTGTTAAAGCTTCCTTGAGTTATTTGTAAAATAATGAAGGCAGGATACGCATGCATGAATACATATATTCATTCAAACATACACACATACAGTCTTGTTCAGGATGATAGGCTGAAGAGAAAGAACGTTGGTCCTTACCTGAACGTTTCTTTTCGGTGGACGAGAAGGAGGGGCAACTCATGGGATATTCTTACAGCCTGATTGTTCTAGAAGACTGAGGGAAATCTCTTTTAACCTCCTTCTTTTCCTTTGGTTCCCAGTTCCTCGAAGCCGCATGAATAGAAGCATATTGTGAAACAAACAGACAACAGAGAGGGGAGAACGTCCCCCCAGTCCCTCACCTGACTGACTCCCAACTACGTCTTAATAGGGGTGGGATGTCGCCCCTCCCTCTCGTCCACTGAAAAGAAATGTTCAGATAAGGATCAACGTTCTTTTTCCGGTGGACTCGAAGGAGGGGCAACTGGTGGGACGTACCCAAGCTCAGTTCCTGGGAGACGAACTAAGACTCGGGGGAAGGGGCTGCCGCTACCTGTTGTAGGACCCTATGCCCGAAGAATGCCTTGGCCGATGCAAAGGCATCCAGCCGGTAGTGGTGGATAAATAGAGTTGGGGAGGCCCAAGCGGATGCCCTGTAAATGTCCTCAAACGGAGCCCTCGTGGCTCACGCTGCTGTAGTAACGGCACTCTGAGTGGAGTGGGCCGTGATTCCCAAGGGAGGGGGGTGGCCCGAGGACTCGTAGGCCGTGCCGATGGCCTGACGTTACCTCCTACCAATGGTGGCCGAGGAAACCCTGGCCCCCAAGGAGCCCGGTTGGAATGAAATGAAGAGACCCTCAGATTTACGGAAGACCTGTGCCGCAGATAAATGTGCAAGGTGTGCCGCATGTCCAGCTTGTGCCAAAATCACTCCCTCTCATGAAAGGGAGTCGGGCAGAAATTGGGTAGGATAATCTCCTGCGCTCGATGGAAGGGCGAATTGACCTTAGGGAGAAAGGTCGGGTCCAATCTGAAGACAACCCTATCCTGGTGGAACTGACAGAGGTTGTCCTTAGATGACAGGGCCCCCAACTCAGAGATGTTTTGGGCGAAGTTACGGCGACCAAGAGCGCCACCTTGAGAGATAGAAACCTAAGATGAACTGTGCACAAGGGCTCAAAGGGAGCCCCTGTCAGGGCCTTAAGTACAAGAGGCAGGTCCTAGGTCGGGAATCTATGAACAGGGGGAGGCCATAAGTTAGCAGGCCCCCTGAGGAACCATTTGCTAAAGGAGTGTTGAGGCAAAGACGAGTGACCCTCCCCTGGCAGGACCAAGGCCAGGGCCACTACCTGCTGCCACAGGGTGTTATGGGAGAGCCCCACATCTAAGCCCTTTTGTAGGAAGTTCAGAATTTGAGAGACAGAGGCCTCCGTCGGACAAATGTTGAATGGGCTGCACCACTTAACAAACGCAGCCCCATGTGGAGTTGTATATCCGATTGGTGGAGATTGATTGACACTCTTCAGGAGGCCCCGCTCAAGCGCCAGGCAGTCAAGTGGAGCCACTGGGGCTCCGGGTGGATCAAGACCCCCCTGGTGCAGGGAAAGCTGCTCCCGTGGAATCTTCCACATGGGGAGAGACAGAGCGCTGGATGAGGTCTGCAAACCAAGGCTGTCTGGGCCAGTAAGGAGCGATCAGAATGATGTCTGCCCTCTCTACCACTACCTTCCTCAGGATCCCCGGGATCAGAGGGAAAGGCATACAACAGGCCTGGAGGCCATCTGCTCTGGGAGAGCGTCTGTCCCTTCTGCAGCCTTAGCTGGAAAACAGGTGAAAATTCTTGGGATCTGGCCGTTCGACGGGGTCACAAACAAGTACACCAACGGATCGCCGAACCTCTGGCAAATCTTCTGAAAGAAGTCTGGTAGAAGCTGCCACTCCCTGTGGTCGATAGTCATGCAGCTCAACCAATCTGCCTGGTGGTTTGCCGTGCCCGAGATGTGCTCCAACAACACTGACACAAGATGTCTCTCCGCCCAGAAGCCTAGTTTCTGTGCCTCCAGCCAAAGGGCTCTGGAGTGAGTCCCACCTTGGCGGTTTATGTGGGCCTTTGTGGCCACATTGTCTGTCAATAGAAGAACATGACAGCCCTCTATCGTGTCCCTGAACTGGTGGAGAGCCAACCTGGCGGCCTTCAGCTCCAGCCAGTTGATATTGTGGCGAAGGTCCGACCAGGTCCAGCGGCCCTGTGCCATCTCGGAGTCCATGAGCGCTCCCCAACCAAACAGGCTTGCGTCTGTACTTATTGTCACACAATCCGGCTCCCAGAACTCCAATCTGCGTTGAAGGGCTGGTTACAGCCACCACCAAAGAGATAGTTGCACCTCCGCAGGCAGGTGGATGCGGCGAGGGGAGTTGCTCCAGCGTTTTCACTGGAACGGGATGAGGGCCCATTGCAGAGTCCAAGAATGAAGACATGCCCAGGTGACAATCCCTATGCACGACACTATCTTGCCCAAAAGACGGGACAAGGTCAGGATGGAAACTGACCACCATGCACGAACCTGTCTTGCCAGGGCCTGGCGGTTGACCAGCTGGTCTGAGGATAGACAAACCGTGCCCTTTACGGAATCTATCACTGCCCCCAGATGTAAGATCTTTGTTGTGGGTGAGAGGTGGCTTTTGGAAAAGTTGACAGAAAACCCCAGGGGCTGCAGGGGCTGGATGGTTAGTTTTAGGTCTAGAACAGCCCAAGTATAAGAGGGGGTTTGCACGAGCACGTCGTCGAGGTAACATTGTAGTCTCACCGGAACCGAGTGCAGGTGAGCTGCCAATGCCACCAGGACCTTCGTGAACGTGCGCAGGGCCATGGACAACCCAAAGGGGAGGGCCCTGTATTGAAAGTGGAGCCTGTTGTGGGAGAAACAAGGAACCTGCGATGAGCGGGAAGGATAGGAATGTGGAGATAGGCTTCTGCCAGGTCCACTGACGCTAGGTCCACTGCCTGATGTCCTGCAGAATGGACTTGAGGGAGGACATCTTGAAGTGCTTGTACACCAAAAAACAGTTGAGACGCTTGAGGTCCAGTATCGCCCTCTAGCCCCCAAGCTCTTCAGAACCAGAAAGAGGTTGGAATAGTTCCCCTACTGGGACTGGTTCCATTGACCAGATGTCCAGCAGATGTTGGATGGCTATGGACATCTGACGACAATGCTCCAGGTGGTGGAAAAGCTCTGAAGAAGGTCAGGGGGCTGGAGAGGAACTCCAGATGGGGTCCGTTCCAGATAGTGGACCGAACCCAGGCATCTGAAGTCACGTGATCCCACAGATCCGCAAAAAGTTCCAGGCAGCCTCCTATGGGAATGCTTGGATTGGAGTCACTTCCCCTTGTGGAAGGGGCAGCCACCCCCTCCCCCTTGAAAGGGCTGCTTGGACATGGCCTGGAATCTGCCCCTCTCCTGGTAATAGGGTATCTGGAAAAACTTATCTGATCTATAAGGGGCATATCTCTGATGCTGATTCTCCGGTTCAGGGGCCCTGAATGACTGCCTGTGGTATGAGGACAGACGATTGGACGTCTTCTTGGCATTGGTTGGGAAGACTTTCTTCTTGAATCCTATTCTCTATGAGAAGGGGATTCAAGCATTCACCAAAAAGATTGGGTTCAGAGTAGGGGGCAGCCGCCAAGCCCCACTTGGACTTATTGTCCATCTGCCAATTGCACAACCGTAACAGCCGCCTCAAAGTCACCGAGGTGGCCAGAGCTTGGGATGAGTACTTTACAGCAGTGGTCCCCAACCCCCGGTCCGCGGACCGGTGCCGGGCCGTGGAGTACCTGGCACCGGGCCGCGCAGCGGCCGGGGGCCATGATCGCTGCAGCGCCGGGGGCCATATTTGCAACTTTGTAGTCCTCATGAACGCGCCCTTTCTCTGCCCCCCCCCGCCGCCCCAGATGTGCGGGGCTGGGGGGGCGAGGGGAGGCCCGATCTCCCCCCCGCCCTCTTGCTCTGCTCGCCCCGGGAGGGAGGGGGCGGCGGCGGCGGCCTCGGCCCGAACTTGGGATGCTGCTGGCGGAGGCTGCCTGGGAGACGAAACTTTGTCCGCGGACTCACCCGGCCCGCCTGCCCCGTGGAATGACGAGGGGGGTGGCAGGAGCGGGCGGCGGCGCTGCATTTTCCTCCCAAGGAGAAACTAAGGTTGCGGGGGGGAGGGGCGCAGCGCGGCCGTTTCGGGGGAACTTGGGGAGCTTCGCCGTTCCGAGAGGCGCTTCGCGCGCAGCCCCACCCAGGTGGGAGATGTTTTCCTCCACCGAGGCGGGGAGGGGGGGCTTTACGTAAGACTCGCGGCGCAGCTCTGCCCCCCTTCCTGGAGTGTCACCTGCCTCCCGCCCCTCCCCCCCGCCGCTCCGCTGAAGCGCTTTTTGTGTCAGGCCGGCGGGGCTCTCGGGGGCCCTTCGGCCGCAGCCCGCCTTCTCCCCCTCTTCCCTTCATGGAGCGCGGCGCGGAGGCCCACCCCCTCGGAAGCAGCCGGCCTCCGCCGCGCCAGCCGCCCGCCCGCCCGAAGTAGGACACAGGGCCATCTTTTTCCCCCGCCAAACTGCAGTGAGGAAAAAGGGCTGCCCGAGCGAGCGGATCGCGGGGTCGGTTCCCCCTCCCTTCCCCCGACGGCCAAGGAGGAGGAGGCGGGGCGGCCTCGTGGGCTGTCGGCCTTGGTGTGAAGGAAGCCCCCCCCCCCGCCCTGCGGAACGGGCGCCCAGGATGGCCGCCTTCCCACCCGCCGGTCCGGAAGGCCGAGGGAGGCTCGTCTGACTGGTCCGCGGCGATAAAAAGGTTGGGGACCACTGCTTTACAGCATTCAGGGTGGCATCCGCAGAGAACTGCATGGCAGCAACGATCTTTGCAATATCCTGATGAAGTCTTTCATCCTGGATCGGAATGCGATCCTGCAACTGATGAAGCCACGACGGCTGATCGGTTGAAATAGGCCGCTGCAGCAGAATTTACAGCCCAAGCGGAGGCATTGAAATTCTTACAAAGTGTCAGTTCCGCCTGCTTGTCCTCCAGTTTCAACTTATCAGCCACATCCGCTGTTACTACTGAGGAAGCATTAGCAAGGAAGGCTATAGGGAGGGGGGTCAACGTTAGGCAACTGGAGAGCCTGAGAAAAGGCCTTCTGCATATTGTGGAAGCGGCGATTGTTGCTTCCAGGGTTGGGAAAGGTAGAAGGGCGGGCCCACTGATTTTTTACCACCTCTAGAAAAAGGGGAGTAGCAGGAACCTCCTCCTTACTGGTCATTGTATTAGAGAACAAGACCAAGCTAGGGTCTCTAGGAAGGGGAATGGCAGGATCCCCTGTACCAACCTTAGTGGTTTTCTTTGCTTTGTACAATAAAGGTTTAAACATGGAGGGAGCAAAGAGATTGGGGAAGGCCGGAGGATCCGGGAGAACTGTGTCCTCATCCTCTGAGAACAGCATGTCCTGGCACGGATCCTCCCCCAGGACTGAACCCTCACTAACTACTGAGGGGAAGGAGGCCTCTCAGAGTGAAGTCTAAGATCCGAAGAGCTTCTGACCTGAGGAAGCCCCTGGGGCCTTGGCTCCCTATAGGATTGCTGATCCCTGAAAGAAACTGCGGAGACAACCCCTTTTGAAGTGGCAGAGGAAATAAGCCTCTTAATGCTCTCAAGAAGCAATTCCAAATCCTCAAACTCATCCTCCGAGTAACCTGGATCGGGCCCCTGTGGAGCCAGGGAGTGGGGAGGAAGGAATGCCCTAGATGAACCCTCCAATGGATCCTGCCTTAGCAATCACTCTTTCCAGAGCCTTTTGGTGCCTGGTCTCATCTCTCTGGGTTGCTCTGGAGGGCTGCTGGGCCGCTGTAGGCTTGACTGCTGCTGCCGTGGTTCTGGGCCCTTCCCTCTCCTCGGGCATGTTCTGGGCACGCCCCTGGGCCATCAAAGTGGTCTGCCTGCTCTCCGCCATTGGAGCCACTCACGTGTCCAAAGGGTGCTGCTGCCCCCAAATCACCAGCCGGTGCAAGGGCCTTGCGGGAAGGAAATTGGGCTGCTGAGGCTAAATTTGCTGGCCCAATACTGGGTGCGATGCAAATTGGTAATTCTCGGGACTTACAAATGGCCTCCTCCATATGCGTGTCTCCAAAATGGCCACACCCACATGTGCGCAGCCAAAATAGTTGCCGGAAGTCTCCATATGCTGTAAACGGCTTTTTTTCCTTCAGCTGCGGCATGAAAGGCTCGCCGCGGCTCGTTGCGATCAGGCGTGGCTTGCAAAGCTGAAATTAATACCCCCCACCTGATCGTAGCCTCTGGTTACCAGCCACACCCACGGAGCTGCGAAAGGAGAGCCTGACACCCCCGCGTTCCAGGGATCGGTCAGGGCTCCCGAAAAAACCACAGAAGGAGAGCGGAGAAAATTTGCTCTCCCCCGGCTTGCTGCGAGACGGAGGACCCTGTCTCTGCAAGTGGCAGCTCAGGCAATTTGGAATTTAGAATAGCCAATATATATCTCTAATTAATATAAATTTTACTCACTCTGGGAACTCATAGAGTGCTTGGACCAAAGACTGAGAGGAACTGGGGACCAAAGGGAAAGAAGGAGGTTAAAAGAGATTTCCCATAGTCTTCTGGATCAATCAGGCTGTGAGAATATCCCACGAGTCGTCCCTCCCTCGAGTCCACTGGAAAATAGCAGTGTCTTGAGAATTTGTTTAGCATCAACTGTAGATCACTGTCTTTGTACACCAGGAGTACACAGTCTTCAGCAAAGAGGGTTTCTTTTTTTTTTTTAAAGTTTTTTTTATTTTTAATTTTCAAAACAAACACAACACATAAAATCTTCTATTTTTACATACTGTAGAAAGTGTATCAGTTGGTTACAAAAAACTTTTGTGCATCTCTACCACAGTCATCAAGCATAATTTGCATTAACTCAAGTATTTTAACTCAGAAATTTATACATATTACCGTCATCATACCTCCATTTTCATTTGACTATAGTTGTTTAAATGTCCTTCATCATAAAATATACTAAGGTTTAATACATAACCACATACTGGCAATACATTTACTATTTCTAAAATCCTCCAATGACACTAAATCCTTACATCCTATTCTAGCTAAACATCCATAATATTTAACAACAAAGTTTTCTATCCTCCTTTCCAAATTACTTTTTACAATTTACATCTCATTTCCTTATATTGTATCAATACATATAAATATATATATATATGCGTTATTACCATTATCTCTCCTTCATTTGACCACATCCTGCATCATATCATTTTCCCCCTTAACTGAATCTAACGATTCTATTATTATTATCGCAACAACAGAATTGTATCACAGCGGCCAGTTGTTTCGCCGGATTTGGCATTGATTACTTAGGCCCACCCAGGGGCCTAAGACGTCATAACGTATTTTCATAATATGCGTGAGGATCCAAGCAGTGCGGCTTTTTACATTTGACTGATGGTGATTTTGTCAATTTTTAACTGTTTTAAATGTAATTCCAGTGCTTTTGGAATAGCACCCAGTGTGCCGATTACCACTGGAATGACCACTGCTGGTTTGTGCCATAATCATTGAATTCCGATTTTTAAGTCCTGGTATTTCGTGATTTTTTCATATTCCTTCTCGTCGACCCTGCTATCACCTGGTATTGCGATGTCTATGATTGTAACCTTATTTTTCTCAACCAGTGTGATGTCTGGTGCATTATGCGCCAGTATTTTGTCTGTTTGTATGTGAAAATTCCACAAGATCTTGACCATCTGATTTTCGGTGACTTTTTCAGGCTTATGTTCCCACCAGTTTGTGGCTGTTTTAATTTTATAATTTTTGCACAAATTCCAATGGATCATTTGTGCTACTGAATTGTGCCGCAATTTATAATCAGTCTGCGTGATTTTTTTACAGCAGCTGAGTATGTGATCAACAGTTTCATCAGCTTCTTTGCAAAGTCTGCATTTGGCATCATCAGAGGATTTTTCGATTTTGGCCTTAATGGCATTTGTGCAGATAGCTTGTTCTTGCGCAGCCAGGATTAGTGACTCTGTTTCTTTCTTTAATGTACCTGCTGATAACCATAAGCAAGTTTTTTCACTGTCCACTTTATCTTTTATTTTTTCCAGAAATTTGCCATGCAATGCTTTGTTCTGCCAACTCTCCATTCTTGATTTTATCACATCTTTTCTGTATTCTTGTTTCGTCTGTTGGACCTTCAATAGATTTTTGTTCTTTACTTCAATTAATAGATGTTCTTGACTTTCTTTTAAATAATCAGCCAGTGCATGTTTTTCCTCTTCAACTATTTGCTTCACTGGTAATAATCCTCTGCCACCTGATTTTCGGGGAAGGTGTAGTCTATCAGTATCACCACGTGGATGTAAACTGTAGTGCACTGTCATTAGTTTCCTGGTTTTTCGGCCCAAAATGTCCAAATCAGCTTGTGTCCAGTTAACTATATCAGCTGTATATCTTATAACTGGTATTGCCCAGGTATTTATGGCCTTGATTGTATTTCCACCATTCAATTTAGATTTCAAAATTTTCCTAACTCTGTTGGTGTACTCTCCGCTGACAATAGTTTTTACTTCTCCATGCTTGATGTTATCCAACTGCAGAATGCCTAAGTATTTATAGGCTTCATTCTCGGTGCATTTAATTAATTGGCCATTGGCCATTTCAATTCCCTCACATGTAGTGATTTTGCCCCTTTTTATGGATACAGTGGCACATTTTTCCATGCCAAACTGCATTGAAATATCGGTGCTAAATACTCGGACTGTGTTTGTCAGTGATTGGATTTCTATTTCTGACTTTCCATAGAGTTTCAAATCATCCATACTTAATAAATGAGAATTTTTTTCAGCTTCTTTGGCTGTTTGGTAGCCTGATTTCATTTTTTTAAAGATTACTGATAGTGGGATCATCGCGATGATGAAGAGAAGAGGTGAAAGTGAATCACCCTGGAAAATTCCTCACTTGATATTAACCATTCCGTAGTTCTCATTCCCTACTGCCAACTCAGTTCTCCATTGTTTCATCACCTTTTCAGTAAAGGATGTAATATTTTTGCTAATGCCAGTTGTTTCTAAGCATTTTATGACCCAACTATGTGGCAGTGAGTCAAATGCCTTTTTGTAATCAATCCA
The DNA here is from genome assembly GCF_009769535.1 of Thamnophis elegans. NCBI lineage: Eukaryota > Metazoa > Chordata > Lepidosauria > Squamata > Natricidae > Thamnophis > Thamnophis elegans. The sequence goes on along the minus strand of NC_045546.1, from coordinate 59,772,565 downwards.
GCCCATATTCAAGTTCGTTTTTCTGTTCTTACAATTTTCTAATATCATTTTATCAATTAGGAGCTGATCTTTTGTGCTCCTGCTCCTTCTTTTGTTGCCTTTTTGCTCTACTGGCAAGATGTTGTTTGCTTCCAAATAATCCATTATGTTATCTGCAATAATGCCTGTGAGTAATTTGAAGGTTGTTGGTAAGCATGTTATTGGTCTGTAGTTTTCAGGTGTTGTTCCTTTAGTTGCATCTTTCTGAATCAAGTATGTTTTTCCAGTTGGCAACCATTCATCAATTTGGCCCTTTTGTAAAATTTCATTCAGTTGCCTGGCCAATATTGCATATAAACTGGTCAGATATTTGAGCCAGAAACCATGTAATTGGTCCTTTCCAGGTGATGTCCAGTTCTTTACTTTTTTTACTCAATTTTTGACCATCTCAGTTATTTCTAATACTTGCATTTGTTTGTTGCCAATGCTTTTCTCAAAGTCATGTATCCACTTTGCTTTCTTATTGTGGTCCTTTGCATTTTCCCACAATTCTTTCCAGAATTCAACTGTGGCCTGCTTTTCTGGTTTTTCACTTTTGGTGTCATCATTCACATTAAGACTTTGGTAAAAACACCTTTCGTCTGATCAAAATTGCTGATTTTGTTTATATTGGATGATTCGTGCCTCATATCTTTCAATTTTTCTAGCTGTTGCTGTTATCTGCTGTTTTACAATCTCTACAGCTTCATTGATGTTTCTTGTATCCAATCTATATCTTCTGATTAGCTGATCTATGATTTTGCTGTTTTTAAGCCGTTGCTCATGCATGTTCTTTAAGTTACTAGCATCTGTGTGACTAGGTACTTTGATTTTAATGCCTAATTCATTAGTGACTATTATAGCTGTACTGTACATTAATTGGTTCGTTTGCAAGATGGATCCTGATTCTATTGTTGAAAACACTGCATTAACCATTTTCATGATAGGGGGCAAAATTTTCTTAGGCACAGTTTTTGTGATGGTAAACGTTGCCTTTCCTCATTAAGCAGAAAATGCTCCATGATCTTATCCTTCAATTCTTTTTTTTTTTTTGAGTTAGTTCATCAGTTGGTTCAGTGATAACTGGTTCTAGTGGTAGTGTTGTTATTTCCTCCCCAACAGGTTCTTCTGGGAGTTCTACTACAATGTCTTTAGTTGTGTCTTGAATAGAAGTTATTTCCGCTTGGGATATTATTTTTTTGGTTTTGCAATTTGCCTGAATTTCCTCAAGTTCAACTTTACTAAACACTTTATTCCGTATAACAAATCGCCTTTGATCTGCTAGTCGTTGTTCACTAACATTTGAATCTGGATATTGTTTCTATAATTCATACATTCGCTTTAAAAGGGCGTTGGTACTTACCTGATACGCCTCTTCTCATAGTGGGGGGAGGAGTATCCAGAATGGGTTGACCTTGTCCTCTCATGATTGGATGAGTCAGAGAAGCTCTTTGGGCAATGCCCCCTGGCCAGCAGGACTTCCCATATTTGACGAAGAGCTCCATCCGACTCGTTGCACCATTCACTCCAGACTCTTAATTCAGTTCTTAGCTTTTATCGTCTTCAACATCAATACTTATATAACTTCATAAAACAATGAACATAAAACTTAGTCGTACAAACATAGTCAGGGAGGGACTGGATACTCCTCCCCCCACTATAAGAAGAGGCATATCAGGTTAAGTACCAACACCTTTTCTCCATAGTGAGGGGGGAGGAGTATCCAGAATGGGACGTACCAAAGCCTGCACGTCCCTAGGGAGGGAGACCCCTGAGGCCCCATGTCCCCCACTCCTGCCAGTTGAGGCGTGGGCCCCACCCTGTGAACCGCCTGCATCACCCTGCGGCCAAAGATGCTTTTGCTGAGGCAAAGGAGTCCAGTTTATAGTTCCTAGCAAAGGGAGAGGGGAAAGCCCACGTGGCTGCCCTGCGGATTTTGGCCAGGGCTGTCTGCGTGGCCCAGGCCCTGGACGTCGCTGCGCTCCGCGTGGAGTGAGCTGTGATATGATTGGTGTCTGTAAGCCCTGTGATTGGTATGCAGTCGCAACGCAGGTTCGCAACCACCTGCCTATTGTGGTGGAATTCAACCTGTTACCCAGGACCCTGGTTGGAAGGAGACAAACAGAGCTTCGGATTTCCTGTTTCGTCTGGTTCTCCTGAGGTAAATCCTCAGAGCCCTCCTTACGCCCAGAGTGTGCCACTTCTTTTCCAACGGGTGGGAAGGGTCTGGACAGAAGTTGGGCAAATCAGTTCCTGGGCTCGATGGATACAGGGGCCCACCCTGGGGATGAAGGACGTAACCCCACCCTGTCTTGGTGGAAGATGCAGAGATTCTCCCTGGTGGGTAGAGCTTGCACTTCGCATATCTGCCTGGTGGAGATGATGGCCACCAGAAAGGCCACCGTAAGAATCAGGAACTTAAGGGAAACTGTTCGTAAAGGCTCAAGTGGAGCGCCTATTGGAGCGTCCCCTACCCTGTGTAAGTCCTAGGAAGGGTACCTGAACACCGTGTGCGGTTTGGGGTTGGAAGCCCCCTTGAGGAATTGCCTGACCATAGGATGGTGAGTCAAGCTCTGGATCCTGCCACGCAGGAGAACTGGCGAGATGGCTGAAACCTGTCTCCTAATCGTGTTAGAAGCTAACCCTCTGTCCCGGCCTGCCGGGAGGAGGTCCAGAATCTGAGGCACTGCAGCCTGGATAGGATTGTACCCCAGGGAATTACACCATGAGGCAATGGAGCCATAGATACGCTCTGTGGAGGGTGTGCGGGCAATCTGTATAGTCTGCATCACCCTGGGGGGAAGAGGTCTTTCCCCAGGATGCTCCGCTCAAGAGCTAAGTGATCAGCTGGAGCCATTGAAGGTCTGGGTGCTCCAGCGACCCCTGGTTAAGGGATATCCCCTCCTGGGGGATTCTCCAGGACCTCTCCACTGAAAGAGACTGGAGATCTGCAAACCATGGCCTCCGGGGCCAGTGAGGCGCCAACAGAACCCCTTCCGCCCCCTCCCAAAGGATTTCCCATATGACCCTGGGGATCAGGGGTAAGGGCGGAAAAGCATACCGATGACCCCTGGGCCAGGGGCTTCGCAGAGTGTCCACCCCTTCTGCCCCCCATGTCTGGTACCTGGAGAAGAATCTTGGGAGCTTAGTGTTGAGGGGCGTGGCGAATAAGTTGACCTCCAGGCATCTGAAGCACTCCGCCAGCTCCTTGAAGATTGCTGGCTGCAGCTTCCACTCCAAATTGTCCACCTTGGTCCGGCTGAGCCAGTCGGTTCTGATGCTCCCCACCCCTACTATATGTTCTGCCCTCAGCGAATGTTGTCTAAATTCATAGGCTATCTGAGGTGCTTCTGCGATCTCTCATAGTCGGACATCCCATTCTGAGTTTGTGGTGGGTTCTGGCATGGGGACCAGCCTGTCTGACCCTTTTCCCCCCCGGCCATAAGGATGCTATGATTCTATGGCTAGGATTAGCACAGAGATATTCTGAATGTAAACACAGATGGAGTTTAATGGGCAGCCACTAGAGTGCGTGTAAAGATGAAGTGAGGGAAGCTAAGGCTTACAATAAAGAAAGGCCTGCCGCAAAGGTAAAATAATAATAACAACAACAACCACAACAATAATAATAATAATGAAATAAAATAAAATACAAAATACATCTTCCCTCCTGTTAAAACCAAGAATGATTAAGGAAACGATTGGTCCCTTGCTGGGAGAAAGTGGCCCGAAGGTGACAAGCAGCAGGGGTAAAGCAGAACTATTTAACTTGTGCTTGGCATCTGTCTTTACCCGAAGAGATAAACAGTCCAACCTATCAAGAACAGCACCCCAAAAATCAGATTAGGAACCCAAGATGAGATAGGAAGAAATGGTAAATGAGCACCTGTCTACCTTAGCCAAAGTCCAATTCCCAGGACCGGATGGGTTACACCCCAGGGATCTGAAGGAACTGGCAGACGAGATCTCCAAACAACTGAAACTATATCTATCAGAGATCCTGGAGTACCGGAGAACCACTATAGGATTGCTGATGTGATTCCCCTCTTCAGAAAGGGAGAAAAACAGATAAAGAGCCCAAAGCCAACATGGGTTTGTCAAAAACAGATCATGCCAGACTAGCCATATTGCCTTCTTAGATACGGTGATAACACTAGTGGACCATAGGAATGCCATCGATATAGTTAAGTTGGACTTCAGCAAGTCCTGATAAGGTAGACCATAACCTACTACTAGATAAAGTAGAAGAATGTGGGTTAGACATAGTGGCACCAGATGGCTTTGTAACTGGTTGACCAACCGCACACACCTGTACTCCTCAATGGAACTGCCTCTTCAAGGAGGGAAGAATGCAGTGAGTACCCCAAGGCTCTGTGTTGGGCCCAGTACTCTTCAACATCTTCATCAGTGATTTGAATGAGGGTGTTAGGTGTGTAAGCTAACAGTTGGGTTAGCATGCCATGATAGTAGTACTGTTAATTTAAGAACTGCTGTTATCTCAAGCGGTCATAAGAAGGAGCCAGAATGACTGTTAGCTCTCTGTTTGTTAAATGCTGATAGGTGGAGGGACTCATCAGATTTGCAGATGACCCCAAGCTGGCAGGAATAGCCAACACTCCAGAATACAGGCTAAAGATACAGAAGGATCTTGATACACTTGAACATTGGGCACTGCCTAGGAAAACGAGATTCAATGAAGTAAGGTTCTACCTTTAGGCAACGAAAATGAAGTGCACAGGTACAGAATACCTTGCTCCACAGTAGTGACTGTGAAGGGGATCTTGGAGTCCTAGTGGACAACCCTTTAACATGAGCCGGCAGTGTGCAACAGCTGCCAGAAAGACCAACACAGTTTTTGGCTGCATAAACAGTGGAATAGAATCAAGCTCCCATGAAGTGTTAATTTATAAGGCCTTGGGAAGGCCACACTTGGAATTCTGCATTCAGTTTGGTCACCATGATGTAGAAAGGATGTGGAGACCCTAGGGAGAGTGCAGAGAAAAGCAACAGAGGGGATCAGGGGACTGGAGGCTAAAGCCTATGAAGAACGGTTGCAGGAACTGGGTAGGTCTAGTTTACTGAAAGGAAGGACTAGGGGAGACGTGATAGCAGTGTTCCAATATCTCTGGGGTTGCCACAGAGAAGAGGCAGCCTGACTATCCTCCAAGGCACTTGAGTGCAGAGCAAGAAGCAATGGGTGGAAACTAATCAAGGAGAGAAGCAACTTAGCACTGAGGAGAAATTTCCTGACAGTTAGAACAATTAATCAGTGGAACAACCTGTCTCCAGACGTTGTGAATGCCCCAACAGTGGAAGTTTTTAAGAAGCTGTTTGATAGCCATTTGTCTGAAATGGTATAGGATTTCCTGCCTAGGCAGGGGGTTGGGCTAGAAGACCTGCAAGGTCCCTTCCCACTCTGCTATTGTATTGCATAGTATTGTATTGCATTGCATTTGCTCTTTGCCTAGTCACCCCCACCCTTGGAAGGCCTTCAGGGGTAATCTCTAATCTGATTGGAGGCTCCCTCCATTGAGAGCTGCAGCCATTAGCAGCCGGGCTGATTACTCCTCCCCCCTCTGCTTGTTTTTTTCCCAGGCTGCAGGGGGCGGCCGGCTTGGGCTACATGGGGCCTCTCCTCCCCTTTCTTCCCAAATGGCTATGCAAATACCATAGCCCCGCCCTCAAGAATTAGCCACAAAAAACACAGCTTTTGCTAAGAGGCCGTCAGCCTCCTTCTCAGGGCCTTCTCGCCCCCCCCCCCCTTTCTCCTACTCAAAGGAGAATGTTCTTAAGGGGGAAGCAAGAATTAGCCACCAAAAAACACAACTTTGCTACTGAGAGCTGCTGGCCATTAACTGTGTCTCCTTCTGAGGACCTTCTCACCCCCCTCTCTTTCTCCTACTTAAAGGAGAGTGTCCTTAAGGGGGAAGCCTTCTCCTGTTACTTGGCAGTCAGAAAAGGGACAGAGACAGGCTTGCATACACCGTTAGGCAAGATGCTGAAACACCGGAGGACAAGCCTCCCTTGGGGGGGAGGAGTTCTCAGGTTGGGGGGGGGTTCTTCCTGCAAGCCTTGTGGCAGCTGCCTCTGTGATTCATCAAGGAGGTAGGCTTGGAGGGGGGGATTGATCCACCGCCTGCCTCTTTAACCTCCTAGATAAGCCTCCTTTTGGCCCTTTGCTGCCTCCCCCGCCCTTTGCTAATGCCTCTGCGATGGTTTCTCACCTTTTTAAGGGCTTCTCAGAGCCTCCGGTGGTGGTGTTGCTGGAGGGCTGAGAGCTGGGCTCCTGCCGGCCTCCTGAGCTGCTGGGGGCAGCCATCTTGGACCACGTGGTTTCAAGATGGCCCCCGGCTCCAAATTCAAAAGGCTCCTCTTTGCTGGAGCACATGGAAATGGCTTTTGCCTTTGCAGGTTTGTCATGCGGCTGCCGCTCTCGCCTCCCTCTGCCTCCCGCAGCTCTTTCTGAGCCTTTCCGGCTCTCACCTTGTCCACTGGTGATAGCTGCCAGCGCAGGCTTTCCAGGGCATTTTAACAACCCTCGTGGCTCAACCCCTGAGTGGAGCAGAGGAGCCCTTCTGCTCCTGAGAAGCCTCTGCATCAAGGGCTGCCTCTAGGAAGCATATGCCCTCTCCTTCTCCCTGCCCGGCAAGGGTCCTCCCTGAGTGACTCCGTCTCACTCAGTGGCCAGGGCAGCGTGCCGCCCCAGGGGGCTTGTGGCAGTCTAGTCCTTGCAGGAGGAGGCTGTGTGCAATGTAGGGAG